>NC_062285.1:110142105-110445135 GCF_902655055.1 Lutra lutra
GAGCCACCCAGGTGTCCCAAACCTTCGATAAATCTGTATCCTTGAATTTTTAGAGTCAAAAGTTATCTCTGATTACTTTAGAAATAACTGAATTCAAAGGTACAACCAGTCCAGTTGTGTTTTACGGAAACATGTATACTGTTTAGATAAAATATAAATAGAACAAATTATACATGTATAAAATATAAATAGAACAATGAACTTTATTCCCTGTTCTGTGGAAAAGTTTCAGTACATTTTCCCCCTCATGTCTGAGGACACTACTATACTCCAGGGTCTTAAACTGGGAAAGTAGGTCCATGTGCACAAAAATACAGTCAGAGAACAAAAAGTCCATGAGTAGTATTACTCTTTATTCTCAAAAGAATGGTCATTTCATGGGATAATAATAAAGAAACTCGTACTTTGTTAATAACTGGATACATTTAATAGTTGCTTAGTTTGTGGTTTGAAAAATGTTGGCACATGCAATTAATAAGAATAATTGGGGCACCTGGGTGGCTCAGTGGAGTAAAGCCTCTGCCTTCAGCTCAGGTCATGATCTCAGGGTCCTGGGATCAAGCTCCACATCAGGCTCCCTGCTTGCGGGGAGCCTGCTTCCTCCTCTCTCTCTGCCTGCCTCTCTGCCTACTTGTGATCTTTGTCTGTCAAATAAATAAATAAAAATCTTTAAAAAAAAAAAAGAATAATTAGCTGCAGGATCAAAAGTAGCATTTTTATTTTGTAGTACATTGCCTTTCTAAAGAAATGATTGATATAAATATACTGCTTTTAAAGTGGTAGTGCAATCTAGTCATAAAGAAACGGGGCCATCCATTATCTCCATGGAGTACACTCTGGTTTTTAAAAGTGCGATTTGGGGACACTTGAGCCTCTGCCTTCCAATCCAGTCCCACATTGGGTTCCCCGCTCAGCAGGGAGCCCCCTTCTCCCTCTGCCTGCCCATCCTCCTGCTTTACTCTCCCTGAAGCAAGTCTTCTCCCATTTGCCAGTGATCCTTTGTAATTAGGATATTGTTAAAGCTGGACTTCAAACAAGAAGGGCTTCTTGATGGTTTTATCCCTCATAGTCTTTTATCCCAGAAGCCACCTCTACTGACAATACAATTGCAAACAAAGGTTTTCACCAAGCATACAACAGCTCTCCTGGTAAAAACAGCCTCAAAGCTCACTATGGGACTTCCAGGACTTATGACAGGACGGTGATATAAAATAAGCAAAACAGTGTGCTTGCTCAGCAGGACTCTAAATGATATGTCCTAGACAGTGGATGCATTCAGCCAAGAACTAAATGAAGTCAGAGAAGGACTTCCCAAAAACTGCGCCACCTCGACTGTCTACTGTTGCTACACCGTGTGGGGTGTGAGCAATTCCGTCACATGTATTGTTTTAACATTACAGTTAACTCCTGCAAGGTGTCCCAATCCATAAGGCACATTTGTGATCAATCAAAGATCAAAAGATCCACTTATCTATTTGTCAAAATTGGTAATTGGGGATCTTGTCTAAGGGATGTGATCATAATCTGGGGCCTAATACTTGTTTTATGTTCATGCTTTTGCATGTGCTGATGCATGTACCGTTTGCTGCCCATCATGACCCTCCAGAGCCATACCACAAGCCCCTGGACCAACCCCTGCATAGATTCTAACTGCCATACAGCCCGCAACCCCCTGTCAGCAGGAAGCAGCCAGAGCTGTCATCGCCCCATTCCCTATTGGCAGTTAGGGTTACTGTTCCAGGGGAAGGAATGAGGAAGGGCTAGGTAGGGAAGATAGGTAAGGGCGATGTGATCAGGCTCACAGAGATCCCCAAAATGTGGAGGTGTGGGGAAACCAGAGATAAGGGGACAAATCAGACCACTTTAACCTTGGCAGGTGGGGTGGGTCATATGGGGTGGGTGTCTTTATGATAATCACCTGTGACCAACAAAGAATAACCAGACCCTAAAAAGGAAGTAAGCCATTGAATGTGTTATCAGTAGAGATGTTAAAAGGATTTAAGTTCCTTGGGGGCTTTCTATAAAAGACCAACCCTAAAGGTCCTCCTTGGCAACCCTGTTGTGATCCCTCTCACACTTGAGAGCTCTTTCTGTACCTTCTCTTAACAAACTTCTTTCACTTTACTCACAGAAAAATAAATAGATAGATAAATAAATACATAAAGAAAGTGGTAATGCAAGACTATACTAACCTCACTATCTTTAATTAATAAAAATGTATTATTTCATAATAATATTAAGTTAAAAGAAAAGGTAAAATGTACCTTTAATATATCACACCTTTAAAACCTAGAGTTCTGGCGGAAAAAATTTTTTCCCTTTCATAGAAATGTTTATTAAAATTAGAGATTGAATGAAAAGCAAGCTAAATAAATAGATTTGGTGAAGTGTTTTACCATTAAAAAATTTACTCAAAAATTTTTAAAATTTTAATTTTGTAGTTAAAAATTGATTAGGAAGATTACTAATTTACATAAAAACTGGCTCATTATCATACCAGCTGCTGAAAAATTTGTGAAACAAGTTTCATATTGCCAAGCAGAACTGCAGGCTGTCTTAGATATAAAAATATCTGCAGGCATGAAAGATGTTCTAAGCAATTAGAGTAGAAGTACAGATCCAAATTTCTGAGGATTTCTCTTATGGATGATTTTCATTCTCAGTGAAAATGAGAAGTTATAAGGAAAGGTTACCTGAAAAATGTGCACATCCTGCAACTAAATTGACTTGTTCTTAAATGAAAATATTATTATAGACAAAGGATCATATAAATGTAATATAAAAATCATATAAGCTTTATGAATTGGCTTGCTATCAGGTGTAAATGTGCATTAAATCCTTTTCAGTATAAACTGGAATCAATGGGTGTTTCATATTTTATTTTCAAGTCTTTATATGCCTTATTTCTGAGGGAATTAAGAATTTTGAAACATCTCCATGTGGCTCCACTTGAATTATTTCCCCACTAGAGAGTAAAATAGTCAAAAAGGAAAGCATCTTTATCTACATAACTACATAATAATTTTTTTTTGCTTTCAAATCTTCACACACACACACACAAACATACACACACACACCCCTACCACATAAAAATGCTGCTAAAATAGCTTTGTGATTTGCATAATGTTTTATCCATTCTGTGAAGGCAACTAAAGGTGACTTTTTAGAAGAAAAAAAATACAAAATTATCCAATGAACTCAGATTTTGAAAGAGCAGATGCTTCAAAAGTATTTTTAAACTGAACTACTTGTGTTACATGAAGTTCTACGAAAACTTGTCATTAATCACTTTGTCCCGTGCCCTAAATCTCTCCAATTTATCATTTATAGTTACTGATGTTGTGTGTGTTGTGTTTTTTTTTAACAAGAAAAACTCTGGTTTCAATCACATTGAAATTTTTTTTTTAAGATTTTTTTTTTAAGATTTTATTTAATTATTTGAGAGAGAGAGAGAGCATGAGAGAGAGCATAAGAGGAGAGAGGTTAGTGGGAGAAGCAGACTCCCTGCTGAGCAGGGAGCCCGATGTGGGACTCGATCCCGGGACTCCAGAATCATGACCTGAGCTGAAGGCAGTTGCCCAACCAACTGAGCCACCCAGGTGCCCCCAATCACAATGAAATTTAAACATGAATGTAAAAGTATATTTAGGTTGAGCTTATATAGGTAAAGTGTTATCACAACAATGCAAGCAAGATGCTTTGCTTCCCTATTAGACATATTATGTCGAATGTATTTTCTGTATAACTCTTTGTATTCTTCAAATTCCTAGATTTGTTACCTTCACTAATTTTATGGGCTTTAGATCAAAATAACAAAAAAGAAAAATGAGGTTTACACAATTAAATTAATTTTCAGCTTATAAATCCAAATACTTTGTGTTGAACTTTTTTTTTCCTTTAGGACAACCTGTATTCTCCTAAACCCAGGTTAAAATGTGTATTGCCCTATAAAAACAGGATACATATTTTCAATGTGTTGTCAGTTTTGAAAACAATATTATATTATTTGTCTTATTATGTAGCTTACATTATAGAGGTTATTGGACATTTCCTCTTCATTTTGTACTAAAGAATAACATAACTTTAAAAACAATAAATACCAAAGATAATTACATTTATTGCACTAATTTTCATATCTTTGTGAAAAGAGCTATATCCAAGCATATTGTATTAACTTTTACCAGGAATATCTCATTAACATAAATATACATGTCTTTCATGGGGAAAATTTGGACTTAATCTAGTATTTTACTCTTTCCTTCTTTTTTTTCATGCTTCCCTTTCACTGGTAGTGTATTTCTCTTGTTTGCATATTTGTGTCAAGAATACAAAGAAATTTGGGGTGCCTGTGGGGGCGCCAAAGAAATTTGGGGCTCAGTGGGTTAAAGCCTCTGCCTTCAGCTCAGGTCATGATCCCAGCGTCCTGGGATGGAGCCCCGCATCCCGCTCTCTGCTCTACGGAGAGCCTGCTTCCTCTCTGCCTGCCTCCCTGCCTGCTTGTGATCTCTCTGTCAAATAAATAAATAAAAATCTTAAAAAAAAAATTCTTTGTATTCTTTTTTTTTTTAAAGATTTTTATTTATTTATTTGACAGAGAGAGATCACAGGTAGGCAGAGAGGCAGGCAGAAAGTAAGAGAGAGAGGGGAGCAGGCTCCCTGCTGAGCAGAAAGCCGGATGCGGACTTGATCCCTGGACCCTGAGATCATGACCTGAGCTGAAGGCAGTGGCTTAACCCACTGAACCACCCAGGCACCCAAAGAATGTTTTTTAAAGACTTTATTCATTTATTTGACAGACAGAGATTATAAGTAGGCAGAGAGGCAGGTGGGTGGGGGTGCGGTGGGGGGGTGGGGAGCAGGCTCCCCGCTGAGCAGAGAGCCCAATGTGGGGCTCAATCCCAGGACCCTGGGATCATGACGTGAGTCTAAGGCAGAGGCTTTAACCCACTGAGCCACCCAGGTGCCCCAAGAATACAAGAATTTTAAATTCTGTCACCAGAAGGATATTATAATTGATGAAAAGATTAAGTGAATTAACCATTGTAATCACAATATTTTATTAAAATAATGAATATCTATTGCAATAAAACACATCCTTAGATCTCACATAATCATTTGTAATCACAGAAGACTTGATAAGCAAGAGAACTATACAAAACTGGAAATTTTCAGAAAGCTTTCTCAAAGCTTCATTTAAGAAACCTAATGCAAGAATATTTACTGAGTACTTTGTACAGTTAAGGCAGAGTGATACTTAAAATTTATATCATCCACTCAAGCAACTCACCATCGACATGTGAGATAATGCAAATACACTTGAAAGAAACAGTAAATGCACAACATTTTGAAGGAATATTTTAGCATTACATGACCATCTTAGACTATGATCTCTTGCCAAGTTTATACAAGAAAAAATTAAACCAATTAAATCAAGTTAAAATAGTAATAAAGCTTCAAAATATTTCCAGAAACTGGCTACTTCTATCTTCTAGCCTTCCATCTTCCTGGTGTGAACCACCATCTATCTCTCACCTATACAACTCCAATATCCTTCCAACTGATTGACCTAATCTTGCCCTGTCCCTCTACACTTCATTTCTAATAGCAGGCAAAATAATACTTTGAAATATAAGTTCTAGCCTGTCACTCCCATTCTTAACAATCTGCAGTGGCTCCCCATTTCATTCAGCGTAGAGTCAAATTCTGATAAAATGGAATTTTAGGTCTTCCATGATCTGCTCTCCATCTCTGAACACACTGCATGAGCTTATAGCAATTCTCTTGTTCACTCCCTTTGCTCACTCGGGATCTGCCATGTTGGCTTTCTTCCTGTTCTCATACACCCTAGGCATGTTGCATTCTTAGCAGGGACTTTGCAGTGACTGTTCCCTCTACTTGGAACACTTTCACTCCAAATATCTGCAAGCCAATGACCTCATCTCCAGCTCTGTTCCAATATCTTCAACCATCCTCTTTTAGATTTCATCCCACCACTCAGCCGTAGCACTCTCAAATCTCTCTATCCTGTTTTAATTATTTTTTTTCCATAGCATTTATTGTGTTCTAGTTAACTACAATTATTTCTTTGTTATGTTTATTGTGTTTTTCTTTAAGCTCATGAGGGTAAGACTCTTTATATTTGCAGCTGATAGATCTCAAGCACATAGAGCAATCAGGATTCACAGGGGGCCCCTAATAAAAATGTGTGATATAAATAATCAAAGACTACATCAACAGGAAGTACTAGAGGTTTTTCCCCTTATAAATGTCAATTTCTATTAAAATGGAAGCTACCTGTATTGTGTTTGGATTTTGTTTATTTTTTAAATTATTCTTTCATTTCCAATTATAAATTTCTTCTAGAAAGATTAAAACACTTTCACCAATGCATGTAGAAAGAGCAAGAGATAATAGAAAAATTATTAATGAGCTTCTCTTCATTATTATTGATCAAATATAGAAGTTCAAAGTTATAGTCTATTTTGCTATTTACTATTCAAAAAGAAATATCTCTTGTGATGCTACATTAGATAAATTATTAGTTTGGTTTTTCAACAGACACAGATCAAAGGCTGGGCTTTGGACCACTTTCAGAGAGGAGATACCTTATGTAAGTTTATGGAAAGAAAAGACTCAGTAGCTTCTCCCCTTTGATGAAATCAGACCTCAGCATGCCTGTTTTATTTTGATTCCCCATTCATTGGTGCTGCCACTTAAGTTTTTTCCTGTAAGGACATACATGATGGGTATATGCTTAAGGATATAAACTAAATTATGCAAAATTCATTCTTATGTTAACTAAAGCTCTACTTTTTCCTCTGCTACCAAACAAACAAACAAACAAACAAACAAAAACCAACATATTGGAACGACAGTGTAGTAAATAACTTTATATCTAATCTCATTTATTTTTATGAAAATATTTTTATTTGCAAATGTCATTTCTTTGACTACCTGTATATACAAGGTAGAGATGTAGACTAGATGGCAAAGCAGCAGAGAGTTTTGACACTGAATCAATAATAACTACTTGGTCAAATTCTGAGCATGCTTTTCAAAGAACAAAGCTTGCTGTTGGATACAACTGCTGCACATGGCAGCTGACTAGGTCTTTGATTCATTGTTTTATTCGACATTACTGAATTTCATGACTCAATATATTGTTTTACATGGTAAATATAAGACACGGTCCTTGCTTAAAAAGAAAAAAAAAATCACCTACTATCAGGAGAGGAAAAGATAAAAGCAAAATTAGAGTATAATATACTGATTTTGCAAATATAAGCAGAAATTCCATAGAAGAAATAGAATGAAAATGTCACCCCTCTGGAACCGAAGAGCCAATGTTCACTAAAGTTTAGCTTGACCGGTGCCATATTCTGAGCCTTTTATGATTTTAATTTTGTGATAACTTCTTTGCCTTTAAATTACACAAAAATATGGCTTTGTAAACCAATCTTCCATTCCAATAACCACGTGGCATTTCTGCAACATACATCTGAGTACATCTCTGTGCTTAAAACCTTCCAATGCCTCTCCTCCTACCAGTGCCTACAAGTTCTTTCCTAACTTAAGCTTTAGCCTTTACCTCTCATATACCTCCATCACATCCTGCTTTTCTAAAATCAGCCATCTCACCTTTCCAAGGACTGTGCTCCTTTTTGGTTCAACAACGTGGAAACCCTTATAGCTTTCTCCAAAACAAACAAACAAACAAACAAACAAACAACAACAACAACAACAAAAACATGCTTTTTCATGCTTCTGAATCTTTGCTTATGATGTTTTCCTTGCCTAGAATATAACCATAACCCCCCCCAAATAAACTCTGCTTATACTTTAAAACTTTCTTATGTCTACATTTTATGAAGCCTTCTCTGAGGCCACAGAGTCACTCATTTCTAGATGAGAATTGCATTTAAAAGTATTTCTTTCACATTCATCATAACACATTTAAATGTTTACTGATTTCCCTCTGTCTCTACCTGGCTGGAGCACCTTGAGAATAGAGGACATAACATTCGTTTGTATTTTCATTATCTCTCAGAAGATTGTTATATACTAGCTGATCAGTAAATATGAATTAATTAAAATAAGCATAATTTGGTCATCTCATAAGTTGTTGTTTGTGCCAACGGAAATGTTTTATAAGTATCTACATTTGCCATTTACCTCTTAAGAATAGCTAGTTTGCCAGAATCTCCCGACCTAAAGTAATTCATGATTTTATGTTAGACTCATAGAAAAAACAAAACATTAGTACATTAAAGTTGCTCTTCAAAACAGAAAGTATACCTTAGAGATTGTGATTTCAGTGTAACTAACTTATTTTTCAAGATTACAACCTTGAAATACGTTGTAGCCAGCTAACTCTTATTATATCTTCATATGGAACCACTTTTCAAAACTATCAACATTTATCTGACTTTCCTTTACAATTCCAAGTCAGGAGACTATGTATCTTTGTTTCCAAGTGAAGTAGTTACTAAGTATTCCATTAAATACTTACAGGTTCCAAATGGTGGAGTACTCAGTCCCACAAAGAAAAATCTGTTACTTCTTTTCATAAGAGAGATTGATACCTGAATTGCCTAGATTCTTATTACTTCCAGTGGAAAGAGAAATATAAAAAATATAAAACACCCAATGGTATTATAATAAAAGTCAATCCAAGTGCTCTTTGTGTATTTACTTATTTCAGTGCATCACATTTTTGTTATCTTACAGACTTACATTGATCCATTGGTCCACATTTATGTATCGTGACCTCTTGAGAAATGATCCCATACTTGTTGCCTGACAATATTTCAACCATTTTGTACTTTTAAAGTAATTCTTCTGGCTCTGAGAGGTGGTTTTATGTTCATCATATCATATCAGCAAAATAACATGATTATATTAAAATGTGTATTTCTAGGCCAGACGATTTCTTTAGTTATTGCAGTGATTTATCTGGGTGGGAGGGTGGGGGCAGGTAGAGATAAGTTTAAGGGAAGAATTCCTTCATGCCCCATATTTCAAAATTTGGGGAGAAATTCTTAATATTCTTAGTTTACAGACTAATTTTAATACAAATAATAGTTTAGAATACAAAGTGATATACAAAATCTAAAGTTGGATGATACTATCAACCAGAGTAGTTAACAGAAGAGTTAGGTCTAGAAAAAACCTTAAGAGGAAATTTATTCTATACTGGTTTAGTTTGGAAACTATGAAGTTGATAGCAATCATGACTTTAACCTACTTTTAATTCACTGGAGGACACATTTGAATCTATAATTAAGGTACAGCAAACATTAGCACATCTTTTTACCCTTAAAAATAGTCATCTTGGTTTTGGGAATTGAAAACAATGTTTTGTGATTCGTGGACGTGTGGTTGGAAATGAAAACAGAAAACTGTGTTGTTAAAGAGTCAGTTTCACTGATCAACATAACAGTACTAAATTGCGTCTGGATTCTGTGATTTTGTTTCCTCTCTTGTGTTAATATCATGATTTCTAAAATTTGTATTTGCATCTGTAATTTTCATCACCCACAACCTAATTTCAAAGGGAATCTGCATATTCTGTGTTTCTCACCTTGTACTCTAAACCCAGATGCTAGACTAATTTTACAACCACATTTTCAATAATATTACTGCCTAAAACTGGACACTGAATATGGTTTTATACACAGATATTTGTACATATGATTAAAAAGGGAGGCTGGCAACACAGAGATGCTATTTATCTGGGCGATACAATAGCAAAAGATTGGCATTATGAAATCCAGCTTTGTTACCAGCCCTTAAGTCAGTATTGAAAAATCTGCAGGTCTTCTCCCATACCCAGCATAATTCTCCAGAAACATTGCTGCACATGCACAGATGTCACTCTGGTAGGGGTATGTGTTGTCCATCAGAAATCAGAGCCTGTAAATGATGTTTGGTGGAAGGAAACTAATTAGGTAATTGACGATTACCCAGGGGCAAAGGATGGGACAAAAAAATTGCTACGAATGTGTTACCAAGTTCAGGACCCTTGAAAAGGATGGATTTATTAACAATACTGCAGAGTGCTTTTTGCCACAATTATTTGTAGCCAAGCTCTCCAAGCATAGTTAAATGGCCCACTGTTGGCACCTTAAGCCAGTGTTGTATTTTTTCAGCAGCCAAATGTGTTGGGTCTATACACAGATGCTGGCACTAACCAGAGGCATTGGAAACAGTGAATACATAATATCCTTCCCGATGCAACCTCAAAAGGTTGACACATATAGTTGTAATTTTCACTTTGAAAATTAAGTCATTCTTTAGTAACTTAAGTTAAAAGTCTATTGTTAAGAATGTCAGTGCTAATACAATACTTTTATAATCAAAAATTATAAATGATCAAATGATCATACATAAAAATGAATGAAATTATTTTATCCATACAGTGATTTTCCAGGTTTATACAATTTATATTTTATTTTACATTCAAAGTGATTAGCCACATGAAGAAGTAAAAAATATTACTGCAGTGAAATTAAAGTAGATTTAAAATGGAACAATGTTTTTTGTTTGTCATATTGTGCTGATCCTTTTTTAAATTTTATAAATATCTTTTCTTTTTATTCTAATTAAGTTATAACCCAACCCACCAACTCTGGTACACATTTCTTTTAAAATATCAATCATGCTTCTAGGAAAATTTCTACAAGTTCAAAAAGTTCAATCAAAATTCGAAAAGATTAAGAAAGCCATAGTTAAGTAAAATGAGTTTAATATCATATCCTATTACAAGGCACTTACATGAAACAAAATTAAAATTTCTAAATGAATTGAAATGTTCTAACTTTCTTTTTTTTTTTTTTAAGATTTTATTTATTTGTCGGAGAGAGAGGAGAGTGAGCGAGCACAGGCAGACAGAATGGCAGGCAGAGGCAGAGGGAGAAGCAGGCTCCCCGCCAAGCAAGGAGCCCGATGTGGGACTTGATCCCAGGACGCTGGGATCATGACCTGAGCCGAAGGCAGCTGCTTAACCAACTGAGCCACCCAGGCGTCCCGAAATGTTCTAACTTTCTTATGGTATGGTTTTCTTTCTTCTAAGACATGCCTCCTTTTTCCACCTTAGTACATACTTAATATGGCAAAGCAATCATTTATGAAATAGAAATGTATTTCTTTCTTTACTTATTCAGCTCACATTTATTCATTCCCTTCTATATGCCTTCCATTGAATTGTTTTTAAGAAACACAGTATATAGGGGCGCCTGGGTGGCTCGGTGGGTTAAAGCCTCTGCCTTCGGCTCAGGTCATGGTCCCAGGGTCCTGGGATCGAGTTCCACATTGGGTTCTCTGCTCAGCGGGGAGTCTGCTTCCTCTTCTCTCTCTGCCTGCCTCTCTGCCTACTTGTGATCTCTCTCCCTCTGTCAAATAAATAAATAAAATCTTAAAAAAAAAAAAAAGAAACACAGTATATAGTGGGTATCTGATTTTTTTGTCTCTAGTTGGCATAAATTCCTTGGAGAGAACTGTTCATTTCATACACTACAAGATTCTCATAAAGTGGCCCATTAAGGAGCCCTACTTCTCCCTTTATAGAAGTGAGCATGTGATCCAGGCCAACAACAACCTCTAGCCAATTGGTGTTCTTTTTAGGGTTTGATATACGTGCTGAGAGAGAGGGAGAAAGATGCTCTCTTTCTCTGTCTTTTCCTAGGAGTGTAAGCTTCATAGATGTAAACTTGAAGGTGTGGGAAGCTAAGAGAGGCTGCCTTCCCATGACATCTACACAGAGGTAAGGTTAGACAAGATGTCTACTTTTGGATGATCAGAAGAATCATAGAATTAGTCAATTTAAACATGATCTTGAGCAATAGTAGGATACCTGTAGTTATAGATGAGTAAGAATGGTAATTTCAGGCCTGAGGCACACAGATACATGTAGAGAAGTAATTAAGTTCCTTCCTTCCCTCCAGCTTTCCTTCCTTCTTTCCTTCTTTCTCTTTTTTTCTTTCTTTCCCTTCTCCACCCCTTCATTAGTGCCCCCCCCCCGCAACCTTTTCTTCCTTGTTTAAGCATTGGAGAGAACTATAAACCATAATGGATATTGAGGACAAAAAATAAAATTAGCATCCCTAACCTCTAGGACTGTAGGGTCCAAATGCAATACCTTTATGGTTCTTTGATGGAAATGAAGATGATCTATGCAAATCAACTTTTCTTCTATCCCACTTACAATTCAGATAATAGAGCAATTCTAGAAATAGAAATATATGTTTTTCAAAGAATACATTTTGTGGAAAGTGGTTTTAAATCCTTGAGATATGTCAAGAAACAGTAATATAGAAATTAACTTATTTAGAACAGGATAATTTAGATAAGCAGAAGATAAATGAGTTGTTTTTTACATGAAATGTGTAGATTTCTTCAAAATTCTAAAATACAATTAATTAATGTTAAGTTTTTCTGACTCTACCTATGCCACATGGTGTGCTTCTTGAAAATAATAGTTTCAGAACCTTAAAGACTGTGTTGCTGAGGATTTTTAATGACTTAAATAATTACCAGATGAACCTAATGAGTATAAAATGAAATAGAAAGACATTTTGATTCCCAAAAGTGGATAATTTGATGAAAAAAGGAGAGAGGGATAAAATATAAATAAATTTAAAAATCACCACACACACACACACACACACACACACATACACACACACACAGTGGAAATGTTTCTACATTTCACCCTAATGTTATAAAAGTTAAATTTCAATTAATTTTAACAATTCTGAGAAATTAAATCAACTTTCTTTAAAGATTCTATTTATTTATTTGGGATAGAGAGAGATAATGCACAGAGGAAGAAGGAGAAGTAGACTCCTTGCTGAGCCAGGAGCCTGGTACAGAGCTCAATTCCAGGGCCCTGAGATCATGCCCTGAGCTGAAGGCAGACACTTAACTAACTGAGCTACACAGGTGTCCCTTAAGCTGATATTTTAAAACAAGATTTCTTCAAAATAGTGAAATCTTCTTTTTTTATATTGCCAACTATGAAATTGCTTGCATTTTACAGTCAGAAAATTCTGCTGACAGATCATCAAAAATGTTAATTCATAACTCTTTATGATAAAATGGAGAATGGAATTTAGATATTCAAGGTATTTCTTTCTTTTTTTTTTTTAAAGATTTTATTTATTTATTTGACAGACAGAGATCACAAGTAGGAAGAGAGGCAGGCAGAGAGAGAGGAAGGGAAGCAGGCTCCCTGCTGAGCAGAGAGCCCGATGCGGGACTCGATCCCAGGACCCTGAGATCATGACCTGAGCCGAAGGCAGCGGCTTAACCCACTGAGCCACCCAGGCACCCTATTCAAGGTATTTCTATTCAAATGCTTTAGTTTGTTGTTTCTCCAATTTGACATTGGGTTGTGGCCAAAAGTAATTTTTTTCTATTATAAACTACTCTTAAAATATGCATTTCATAATTTTGCCTCTGTTAAAATTTAAAAAAAAATTTCCACATAAGTTACTAAAATTCTTGTTACCCAGATTAAGTGAAGACAGTAAAATGAAAACTTTGCAATTATCTATTTCATTTAACATGGAATTTACACAATATTATTTTAATAGGAGCTTGTGTCACACTGTTTAAGCACACAGTAAAGCAACCTTTGTCAGGTTTGAACTGAGGTGTTTTTATAAAAATTTAAGACAAAAATGACATTTGACTATAGTATAAATAGGCATTATTCCATTATTTAATGCAGTGCCCATAATCATACATAAAGATAATATCCAAATTATATACATAATTTTTCTAAAACCTTACTTATGAGAAGTTATTTTCCAGAAAGGAAAACAGTGGTGACTTTTCTAAATAACCCAAAAAATGTTTATTTCATCCATGAATCAGATGTCCTAGGATACACATATACTGTTTTAGTTTATGTGTGTAAAGCTACTCAGAGAATGTAAGATTAAAAAATGGAAGTTTAAGAATAAGGCAATTGAACAAGATGTAATAGGAATTACTGATGAGAAAGAAATGGAAAGTACCATTTTATTTGGATTATTTTTTCAAACATTTCTCTGGGTAAATACATATTAAAACAAGGAATTTTTTTTAAAAGATTTATTTATTTATTTATTTAGAGAGAGTGAGTGCGCCTGTGAGAACAGGGCTGGGGACAGAAGGGAGAGAGAGAGTACTCAAGCAGACTCCCCAGTGAGCCTAGAGCCAGATGTGGGGCTCCATCCCAGGACCCTGAGATAGAGGTGAAATCAAGAGTCTGCCACTTGACTGACTGAGCCACCCAGGTGCTCCTAAAGCAAGGATTTTTTTTTTTTTTTAAACAGGAATATTACTGTAGTGTATATTGTGGTTACCTCTAATTATCCATAACTTTCTTTCCAAAATGTTAGGTCGGTGGTTTTTAAGATTAATCTCAGTATCAGTTCTGTGCTCCCATTAGCCTAAGCCACTCCCCAAGTCTGCCAAGCAGGAAGGTTTAGATTAGAACAAGCGGTAATTGAGGATCACTGGCCTGAGTTAATCACAATACTGCATAAAGCTAACCAGTGAGTGTTTTAGGAATCAGGATTGGTTCAGGTCTGGATATGATTTTAAGGTTCTAGTTAGACTGTGGCCTGTCAAGTCAGAGACTAAACGTCCCCAGACAGATAAAAGCCATAATGCACTGTCTATGGGTGATGCTTAATGACTAGAATAACCTGCAGAAGACACAGCAAGATGGCTGACTGGGTACATTTTTAGAAAATATGTATGAAAGTCACATCTTAGATCCGAATGATACGGTTTATTAGAACCAATTTTGGCAACTCTGTACTTAAGTGTTTGAGAAAGCCAGGGTGAATTGGCTAAGGATAGCTGGGTAGGCCCACCCTCAGGATTTCCCACAGTTTGGAAGGATACTACTATTGCCAATAACATGACCAGGCATGACCAGGAAAATGAGAAGAATCACTAATTACGATCCTAGCTGATATCTCTCCTCGTACAGGCATTCTTCCTCCCTGAATGGACTAACCTGACAGAGAGGTGATGCAGAAGGAATGCTCACACAGGGCATGACCTCTTCCATCCTAGGGAGAGTTAGAGGAATAAGGTAGAGTTTAAGACATCATCTTACTTAGATTGAAGACCAACTGGGGCAGCCCTTATTTGTGATGGGCCAACACAATTTTTAAGATTTCTTCCCCATGTGGGACTCCTGGGTGGCTCTTTCGGTTAAGTGTTGGCCTTTGGCTCAGATCATGATCCCAGGATCCTGGGATCAAGTCCCACATTGGGCTCCTTGCTCACCAGGGAGCCTGCTTCTGCCTCTGTCTGCTGTTCTCCCTGCTTGTGCTTGTTCTCTCTCTCTCTGACAAATAAATAAATAAAATCTTGGAAAAAAAAAACTGGGGGAAAAAAAGATTTCTTCCCCATGTCTTTTTAATAGTGATTTTTTTGTTGATGTTTTTGTTGTTGTTTTTTTGTTGCTGTTGCTGTTTTAGTTTTTCAGGAAGCTACCAGACAGATCAACTTGCAACGATTCTCAGGGGATGAGGAGTTTTGAGGCCTGTCAACTTCCAGTTTGTCAAGCCTTTAATTTTAATCGCTATCATAGTTGGGAAGCTGCTGGTTTTCAACGCTACCACGGACTGGGAAAGGGCAAGTTAAGTGTTTTAAAGTTCATTGTTTTTAATCAAGATTCTGTCATTTCTCCTCCAATTACTGCAAGCCTTTGGTTAATTTCCAAAATCCTGAAAAAGTGATTTTTAACAATTTTCAATAGTTTTCTCATAGGTCTTATGTAGAAATGGATTTTTGTTGTCTTTATTGCACCATCCCAGAAATACTATATTCTACCCATTTTGAAGGACTGGTTTCTATTCCTTTTATCTACTTTATCTCCAGTGGAAATTGAATGTAAACATAGATGCTATATCCTTACTCTAGATGGTCGGAGCCTTTCCTGTGGTCATAATTAGGTCAAGATGGAAAGTCTTTGTATAGCTTCTGGGGTCAATTATAAAGAAAATTTTAGTGATCATGGCATTAAATGTGCTGGACTAGATATAATTTTAGATTGCACTGACACATGATTAATTTTTTTTTGTTTTTTTTGACGTTTGGGGGGAAGAAGGAACGGAGATAAGTGGGGAATACTATCTGTCCGAACACATATATAAATCAAGAATTCTAGATGAGATGATGTTGAGCTCTAGAGATAATGAATAAAATAAAACCCCATATGATGTCATCAGTGCTCCATTTTTTCCTGGAGCTTATTAGGAAAAACATGGAATTTTGTGGGGAGAGGGAGCCATTCTGAACCAATCATTTCACATGAATGATCAGGGTATACCTACTGATGAACAAAAATGATATAAAGAAATCATATAGCAGTAGTAACATAAAGGCAAGGAAGGAAGTTATAATCAGAAAGGAATAAAAACTTTCCCCAGGGGCATCCAGAGATTTGGACTAAAATAAATGATAATAATCCTATATATTAACGAAAGTAATTAATGCCAGTTTCTGCAATGGGCCACCCCCAAACTTTAGACGCTTTCAGGAAAGGTTTATTTCTCATTCACATCACATCCAGTGTGGCTCAGGTGGCTCTCCTACAACAGCTTTGTTCTAACTAATGGCTGAACAATCCAGATTGTTTCCATCTTGCAACGTCACCTTCTTCAAATTGTTTCCAGCTACAGAGAGGAGAAAATAGGAAAAAGTGAAGAGACCGACACACTCTTGGCTGCCTTAAAGGAGAGTGACCTATATCTTCACCTTCTCTTGGAATAATCTGGTGGTAAGTCACCACTTTACTCAGTTAGGTATGTGAGGTCTCTGAAACATAGGGGACACCTGGATATTTGATGAACTGCCTTTCTAGTCTAATTTGATGGTTCCAACTTTCACCTTGTCGTTTCTATTATTTAGGGTCAGTTTCCGCTGACTTTCTCTTCTCAGTTGCTAATTGCTGAAATTTAAAACAAAATCTACCGAATGCAGCTTGATTTTTTTCTATTTAAATGATTGAAATGATTGTGATTATATCCAAGTTTACTCTATAAGAAAAGTTATAGGAAATTAGGTATCATTTTAAAGTGAGGATGACAAAAAGAGAACATCTTAGGCATTTGATCATGTCCCTTATACTATTTTTTATCTTACTATCAATGGCTACATGCCAAAATCTACTCTTTGCACCTGTTTACTCTTATTTACCCTCCTAAATCTAATGAGGGATTGATAGTCACATAATTTTGTGCTACAATCACTGAGATTCAGGCTTATTCAGAGGATTTTTTTTTTCTGTATATAATACTGTAGTCATAAGTTATTTCAATAGACATTAACTCTTTATGCTGGACAGATGAATCTCAGAATCTGCACTAAGAAAGGTTATTTGATTTGAGCTTGATCCATACGAATCTGGATTGTAAGCCTTAAAAGGGCAGAGATAGTGCCTCTTTTTACATTTAAGAAATCTTTTTAGCTTGCAGGAAGAACACAGAACATAGTATCTAGCCTCTTAGAAAATTTATGCACACAACACAGTATTGTTAACGATGCGCAACAACGTTCTACAGCATATCTCTGGAACTTACTCAGCTTATATACATTTATACCCTTTGAACAACTCCCTGCTTTCCCCTTTTCCTACCTCCTAGCAACTGTAATATTATTTATTTTTAAAATGAGTTTGACCACTCTAGACACCTTACACAAGTGAAATCACGTAGGATTTGTCCTTCTGTGACTGGCTTATTTCATGTAGCATAATGTTTTCCGGGCTCATTCATGTTGTTGCGTATGTCAAGATTCTTTCTTTCTTTCTTTCTTTCTTTCTTTCTTTCTTTCTTTCTTTCTTTCTTTTTATGATTTTATCTATTCATTTGCGAGAGAGAGAGCAAGCAAGGGGAGCAGCAGGCAGAGTGAGATGAAGAAGCAGGCTCCCTGCTGAGCAGGCAGCCCAATGCAGGACTCCATCCTAGGACCTTGGGATCACGACCTGAGCCAAAGTCCACACTCAAGAGACAGCCACCGGAGTGCACCAAGATTTTCCTCTTTTTCTAGAATAGTGATTCTTTCCCTTACTCTAAAGTTTCTTATGTCTAACCTAAGGCCTGGAATGCAAAATTCATTCTGTAAATACCTGTTGAATAAAGTAATTTATTCTAGGTTAAATATGAATGCCATAATCAGCTGTACTATTTTTGTGAGTCATTGCTCACTTTTTAGCTCGTTAATTAGCTAAACGTGCATATTTTCCTTTTCCTAATCCCAGATTTCCTTTGTCTCTTTTCTGGATCTGACAGACACCTGCTATCCATCTCTATAATGTTGTGATCCTGAAACACAAATATTCTGTGTGATAGAACAACAGCTCACATGCACATGCCATTTACTATCCATAGGCACTGAACTTGATATACATGAACTCGATCCTCCATATGAGGATTGGTATTCTTTATATGCCCATTTCACAGATACTATAACTAAGGTGTGGAGATACTAGTAATGTGCCCAAGGTCACATAGCTAGTAAACAGCAAGGCTGGGATTTTAATCTAGCTTATCAGACCCTGAAATGTATATTCTAACACAAGGGTCTAGCCACTGTGATACTTAGTTGCCTCACTCCTATATGTGTCTTAAACTACGATTTACTTACAGGCAGCATAATTCTCATGGATGTAATAATAAGGTCCTTTTCTTGGAGAGACACCTATATAGAACAGATGTTTACATTTCAAAAATGACTTCTTTCAAAGTTAATGCCTCTATTTTAAAGTTATATTTTCCATCTATGAAATTTGGAATCAGGCTCAGATTTAAAGCTTTAGATTTGCGTCTTCCTCTTTTCAGGAATTACTTATTTTCATCCTTGTGAGCACAGTTTTTTTCATCTGTGACTTAGCTAACTTGCAGAGCAGCTGAGAGGATAAATAAGACAAACAGACAAACAAACAAAAATATTTCAAGTGTTAGCACAATGTGTGAAATGTAGCAGCCTTTCAATAAATATAAGTAGTAATAACACTTCTTTAGGGCTTCATCAACAAGTTTAGTCTTAAAATACTAGGTAGGAAAGTTGTTCCCAGCATAGCATAATATCCATGCCCATAAGGATTATAACATAATTATTATTCTTGCAATCTTTCTGCCAAATATTCTCCCGTATTTAGTTAAGGTTTATGGTTCAATATCCTGAATAGGCTTCTTTGAAATCTCATGGTTAAATAAATGGGTGACATAAAAAGATCACCTATTGCCTTATTAAGTTGCAGGGACGTGCTTTTATTTCAAGGCAGATAAATAAAAGACCTCTAAGTAATTTTGTCTTTAAATATAAGATATTTACATGAACATGTAGTATGGAATATACTAGATCATTCCATTGGTTCTTTTTTTTTTTAACCTTTTTTTTTTACATTGGTTCTTTAAGAGTACATATGCAACAACAGTGCACTTCTAGTTTATTTCCATTAGTAATCTTGTTTAATGTCAGATTTCTTCACGTCTTTAAGAAAAAGAACATAAAAAGCCCTTAATTCCATTTTATACCCCCCCAAAAAATGTCAACAAAGAAGCTGTGTTGTACAGGAAATAATACATGTTTAACTTGTAAATGCCACAGGATTTATTTTAAAATTGTAGACTAATGTTCGGTTATGAATGTACACTTTGAGGATTAGCCTGTGGGTACAGGAAACAACATGTTCAAGAGATCTCCTTTTCAGAACAGTAAAATACCTAGAGCATTATGAGGCTTAATTGAATAAAATTTCACCATATACACACATTTATAAGCTTACAACTCTTGACAAGTTAAAACTTCATCAAGAATTCAACATCAAATAAAAATTAATTTCTACCAGCAATGTTGCATGAAACTTTAATCCAGACAGGACCATCTTACTAACACCAACATTCTTTGCCCAAGTCACAGGTGCCCCAAAGCTAATTTAAAAATGAATGTCTGTTTTCTTCATTCTTAAAGCAAGTGTTATAAATATCTGGTACCGCATCCTCTAGAGATTGTTTTTCAAAGAACAAGACTTCTACATTTCTATTTTCCTACAAGGGAATAGATTTGAGATAATAAAGCACATGCATAGATAACCACCAAATACTCTTAGTTCTTCACAAATTAATAGTTAGGAATATCAAAATAAATATATTAGCTATATTAAAATTACATTTTAGGGGCACCTGGGTGGCTCAGTGGGTTAAGCCTCTGCCTTTGGCTCAGGTCATCGTCTCAGTCCTGCATAGGGCTCTCTGCTCAGCAGGGAGCCTGCATCCTCCCTCTCTCTCTGCCTGCCTCTCTGCCTATTTGTGATCTCTGTCTGTCAAATGAATAAATGAAATCTAAAAAAAATAAAATAAAATTACATTTTATTTATGCAAGTTTCTTACCTACTCAAAATCTCCTTGAACAAAGCATGGCTTAGGGGTTAAACAGTCATGAAACACCGTTATGTATCTATCTAAAATGTGAAGTGCATATTTCTTTCTTACTTATTAAACACAAGGATAGTACAGATAAAGGCAGAACCTAGTGAGTTTATCTGCCGTAGATGGTGACTTCACAATTTAAGTTTTAAAGGCCAAGGTATTTTACTCAATTATATAATTGCTTCCAAACAATAAAATACCTATCTCACAAGATGGAAAATTATGAATGAAATCTACTTACGTTTTAAGAAGTGCATTTTGTGTCACCCAGACTATCTTTGAGACCCAGGTGATGGTCAATATATTCAGTTGTTTGTATGGGGGAGTATTTCTCCTTTCTATTCTGTTTTGAATGTGTATTCAGATTGACATGATTCTGAGAGAATAGAGTTATTGTGACTTTACTTGTCTTGCTTGTCAAATGATTCGAAGCAGACTTTAGATCAACACCATTTAAAATTCCAGTTGAATAGTGAACAGAGAAGGAATGTTCTGAGTAGGATGGAAAGGAATGAATATACTCATCATAAATCCAATCATGGAAAAAGCAGACTGTGAAAAATGTTCTCTATCTTCCTCACACCTTTTTCTTTTTCTTCCTTCCCACTGTAGAAGCTATTCAAAAACACCACTCTTGCTCGGTTCCTTTCATTTTTAGGAAGAACTTTACTAGACTACTTACTAATAATAAACCACCAAATCTCTCAGTGCCTCAGTTTTCCTACCTACAAAATAAGGTGGCAGGATTAAAACACGGGACCCACAAACTGGGGTGTGTATGAACCAAATGAGGAACTTGTTGAAGATTCTCAAGACCTGATTTAAAAACTCTCTTTCACTAGGACTGGGCAAGTCTCTGAATTCACTTTTAATAAAAACCCCTAGAGATTTTTGAAGCAGGTAATCTGAAGACCCCACTGTGAAATCCTGAAAATATGACAAATTCTCTCCAAGGCTCCTCCCACTTCTCATATCCCCAAGACATTGTTTCATTTAGATTCCATAGAAAAGAATGAGAACTGATTTTCTGGCTTGCAAAGGTAAACTGCAAGGAATTTGAATATTATTAAAGTGTTTCAACTTATCCATTCAGTTTTTAACCACATAAATGAAGGATTTTCTGCAAGTCAACAGAGTATTACAAGATAAATATATCTTTGCACAGTAATTGTATTGTAGTTTATGGAACATTTCATTGAATATTACAAAACTATACAGAGGTGCTGTTATGCTATGAAAACAAGCAGTCTTTTTCAAAAGTGTTACTCTCTTAATAGCTTCAGGGTTATAACAGAAATAAAATTAGTATGTAGCTTTTTTTTTTTTTTTTTGAATTTCAGTTTGTGTTGGAACATCAAGGGGAGTCCAAATGACAAAGTTTTAGAGCTCAAGTATACTCTGGAGATTATTACACACATTTCTCTTCCCTATAAAGTGTTATCAGGCCTATTATACCAACAATCACAATGTATTCATGTTTGTATTCTCATTATACAGTGCCCGGCTCATTGTAGACACTCAAAAAAGTTCACTAGTGAATAAATAAATGGGATAGAATGAATGAATCCCATCATTGAACTGCTTAAGGAGAAACTAAGTAAGGTATCTGACAACAATCACTGGGTAAGTGGCAGGTTAAGTTTGAAGTCCATTCAGATTTCCTGAATCCTAAGAGAGCCCTTTAAATGCTGGTGCTTTGCTTCTGTAGACAAAGGGCTCTTAAGTCTTCAAAAATGTGTTGAAAGCTGATTCTCCTCTTCACTCATCTCCACTCCCACCTTAGGTAGCATAGACTGAAATACCTGGGGCGGTGATATTTTATACAAAACAATTTACTCCTCACAGGCCGCATAGTTGAAAGCCCAGATAATTCCAGATTGTAGTCGGTCTTTCTGTTTGCAAGCTAGTGTAACTCTATCATGTGACAATAATGTAAATTCAGTTTGTTGGGGACACCTGGATGGCTCAGTGGGTAAAGCATCCAACGGGTGATTTCGGCTCAGGCCATGGTCTCAGGGGTCCCTGGATCAAGACCCGCTCAGTGGGGAGTCGACTTGGGAGTCTCTCCTTCCCTCTTTCGCCCCCTGCTCTCCCCAGTTTGTGTGCTAGCACATGCTCTCTCTTCCTCTCTTTCTTTCTCTCTCTCAAATTAATAAATCTTTAAAAAATGTAAACTCAGTTTGCAAATAATAGCTAGGAACCTCTAAAATCATATGATTCTTAAGATTCCTTTTTATTTCTGGGCTTTGTTTTATGAAGTAAGACTTAGTATTTTACATCAATCACACTAGCTCACATTTTTAAGATTCAAACCTGCACAAAATGGAACCACACAACATCACATTTTAATTCTGGCACAGAGTCTTAAAACAAATGCACTAAGTCTCTTTTGGCTATTTCTTGTCACTGTCCTGGCTTTCTACAAGGCCTTGCTTTGATAGCAACATTTGTAACTGGAGTGGATATTTAGTTAATTTAGTTGTTTGCTTCTCAGGAAAAGGGAATATTATAGTCCATTTTGTCATGGTGTATCAGGGATGGGATTTTTCATGTGATATGCTTTCTGGATAGATGACATGTCATGTGTGGGGTAAAAAGTCAAGAACCAATTTAAAAGGTAATTTCAAAGCCTTAGCTGTGGTAGATTTGTTTGTTTGCTTCAAAAAAAGAAACTGAAATTCACCATGTTCAAGAGGAGACAAGATTTATGGGATTCTTATTTTTTCCATTATCTATGCTGTGTAATAGGCCAGTCCAAAATATAGTGGCTTAATATAACAATTTTGTTATATACCAGATTCTGTGGGTTGACTTGGGCCCAGATGTAAACTTTCCCTGTGGATTTTGCTTGGACTTTTCACACAGTTACAGTGAAAAGGCGGTTGTTACTGGATGTCTGCTCTGCACTGCTTCTCCATATGGCCTCTCTCTTTCAGCAGATCTACCTAAACTTCTTTGGTGTGGGAATCAGTGCTCTAAGAGAAGGAAGGGGAAGTTGCAAGGCAAGCTTTTTAAATTATAAGGTTCCCAGGATGCCTGGGTGGCTCAGTTGGTTAAGCCGCTGCCTTCAGCTCAGGTCCTGATCCCAGGGACCTGGGATGGAGTCCTGCATGGGGCTCCTTGCTCAGCAGGGAGCTTTCTTCTCTCTCTACCTCTACCTGCCACCCTGTGCCTGCTTGTGTTCTCTCTCTTTCTCTGAAAAATAAATAAATTAATTAAATTAAAAAAAAAATTATAGGGTTCCCAAGTCCCAGACCATCCCTTCTTTCATATACTGTAGGCTACTGTGGAATTGCTTTGTGCTATCTTTGGAAACTAGCCACCTCACTCTGTGTTCTTCCGCAAAAATATTGGCACACCCAGATTATTGATGATTTGGGGATAGTTGTTGAATGCTTTCTGAAATGCTTTCCTGTGATTTTTAAACAGGATATTGCAACTCACCGTGGCCCACGTATGTGGTGAGACTACACTATCCAATATTAGCCTGTGTATTTTCACAAGAAAGATTGGAGAATAGCATTTATTGCTTGTGTGGAGAAGGTAAAGAAGAAAAGCTGGGAATCCCATTACCACATACATAACAAACTCCAACCCTTGCTAATTTTGCTTGATCTTGCCACGGAAGATTCTTTTGGGTACAGGCATTCTTCCTCTTTGAACTGATACACTTTACAGAGATAGGATGTGAAAAAGAAAATACTTACCCAAATCATCATTTTCTCCACCATAGAAAGAGTTAGAGGAATAAAATAGAGATTAAGAGATCATCCATCCTTGGGGCGCCTGGGTGGCTCAGTGGGTTAAGCCTCTGTTTTCTGCTCAGGTCGTCATCTCAGGGTCCTGGGATTGAGCCCCGCATTGGGCTCTCTGCTCAGCAGGGAGCCTGCTTCCCCTCACTCTCTGTGTGCCTCACTGCCTATTTGTCATCTCTCTCTCTCTCTCTCAAATAAATAAAATCTCTTAAAAAAAAGAGAGAGAGAGAGATCATCCATCCTAGATGGATGGAAGAATAATTAGACCAGCCCTAATTTGTGGAGGGAGGTTATACATTTTAAGGCTTCTCTCCCATCTCCTAGTAGTTCTTTTTTTTTTTTTTTTAAGATTTTATTTATTTATTTGACAGACAGAGATCACAAGTAGGCAGAGAGGCAGGCAGAGAAAGAGAGAGAGAGAGAGAGAGGAGGAAGCAGGCACAGAGAGCAGACAGCCCGATGCGAGGCTCGATCCCAGTGTGGGATCGTGACCTAAGCCGAAGCCAGAGGCTTTAACCCACTGAGCCACCCAGGTGCCCCTCCTAGTAGTTCTTATTTTTTAGATCAAATCTACTCTAAAAGGTCCTCCTTCATCAAGGCTATGCCATCAGAAACTCAGTATTTCTATCCCTGTCTATCCGTCCATCCATCCATCCATCCATCCATCCATCCATCCAGATTTTACCTGTTTCATAGGTTTACTTCTGTCTGAGACCAATTTGGAGATATTGGGTATATTTTGTATTTTTTCAACTCTCACTTCATACGTAGGGAGATAAGTTTAATAAATCGGAGCAGTCATCTTGTGAGGTTGAGTTGACAAAATTGTCTAATTTAAAACACATTTTGAAGCAAATCATGTTCATTATTTAATACTTAATTATTAGCATCAAATTTTATCTCTATCTTCCAAAGACAACAAATATTGGTAGAGGAAAAAACCTCTAAAAGCATATGCCAACAGCTGCTTTACTTAAAAAATTAAAAAAAAATTAAAAACAAATCCTAACCACCAAGAATACATAATCCAAAAGTTACTTTAAAAAATATGGTGTCAGGGATGCCTGGGTGGCTCAGTTGGTTGGACAACTGCCTTCGGCTCAGGTCATGATCCTGGAGTCCCGGGATTGAGTTCTGCATCGGGCTCCCAGCTCCCCGGGGATTCTGCTTCTCTCTCTGACCTTCTCCTCACTCATGCTCTCTCTCACTGTCTCTCTCTCAAATAAATAAATAAAAATAAAATCTTAAAAAAAAAATGGTGTCAGTCCACACATCCCTAAGTGCAATCCTCTCTTCAAATCATAGAAGAGAATAGCAAGCTTGTATTTCTATAGTAGAAAGGTAAAAAGTTACCAGTCTGCTTTGAAATCTTGGGGCTGTGATAGAACTCCAGCATGAGACCACGATGAAGGACTGGACCATGGCCTCAGGAATCACTGGGGTTTTGGGTCCTTCCTTATAAGCGGTACACTGAATAAGTGGGTGTCATGAAATGTAACCAAAAAGCAGATTTGCTTTTGCTTCCGTGGGGGAGTTCTTTCTTGCCTCTAGGTAAAAAATGTGGGTAGTCTCGTGATTTTACACCTTATTCTTAGGTAATTAAAATTCCCTTGGCTTCTTTAATTCACAAAAGAGCATCCATTCAGTATTGAGAACATCTGGTCCTATTTACAAGTCAAAGCTGTTGATTCCATGCAAGGATAGAGCCAATCTCCTTTTGCCTTAGGCTTCTAACTCTCCTTTTATTAAAGCTGTGATTCTTCAGAGTTGAAATAGGGGAAGGAAGGAAAGTGAGGGGAGAAAGCCAGGTCTTGTTGTATCACGGCTTCATTCTTTAAGTGCATACCAGGTATTTAAAGCTGACAATGTCTCTTTTAACTGTGCTTGGGCGTTCTTCAGAGGTTTCCTTGCAACAGGAAGGAATATGCAACACCCTCATTCCACTTAATGCTTCTCTCTACTCTCTTGTGACTTCTTGCTTACCCTTGCAACCCCTAAGAATATAGTGATATTTGCTACCCAATCCTAAGGTACCCAATCTAGCTCCTCTAGAACTATTTTACAGGCTAAGGCTGAAAATTATCTCCATGCTAGCTCTTTTACATGCATGTGACCTCAAGAAACGTTTCAATGTTTTTGCCCCTGCAAGTAGGGTGAGGGAAAGTTGATGTTAACTAGGTGGCAAAATCCTTTTATTCTTTCCTTTGGAGCAGGGGCCTGGCCCATCTCTGCCATTTAGATTGACACCTGAGAGTATGGAACAAATCCACTATACTTTCCTAGCTTTAGGGGACAAGTAAGTTTTCTGAGAAATCCACTGAAAAAAAAAAAGGAGCACCCCACCCAACTCCTCTGGGGAAGATTCTAGTCAAGATCTAGTTCCTCAGGTGCCTTTGTGGCTCAGTTGGTTGGGTGACTGCCTTCAGCTCAGGTTATGACCTGGAGTCCTGGGACTGAGTCCCACATTGGGCTCCCTGCTGGGCAGGGAGTCCACTTCTCCCACTGACCTCTGTCCTCTCATGCTCTCTCTCTCAAATAAATAAATAAAGCCTTCAAAAAAAAAAAAAATCTAGTCCCTCAGTCCTTTTATGTCTATTTACTCAAGTGAATTACAGGGTTCACGGTTCTTTTTTTTTTTTTTAATTTTATTTATTTGACAGAGATCACAAATACGGAGAGGCAGGCAGAGAGAGAGAGGAGGAAGCAGGCTCCCTGCTGAGCAGAGAGCCCATGTGGGGGTTGATCCCAGGACCTTGGGATCATGACCTGAGCCGAAGGCAGAGGCTTTAACCCACTGAGTCACCCAGGTGTCCCAGGGGGTTCACAATTCTTATAACTGGTTATAAGTTACTGTAAGCAGAATATTATAATAATTAAAGACCCTGGAACTAGATTCCTCAGCTTCAAATCTCAACTTACTTAACCTTGCTAGTTTCTATTTCCTCTTCTATGAAATGTTGTTACTTGGCTGATATCAATAATGCCTAATTGTTGGGCGCCTGGGTGGCTCAGTGGGTTAAGCCTCTGCCTTCGGCTCAGGTCATGATCTCAGTGTTCTGGGATGGAGTCCCACATTGGGTTCTCTGCTCCGCAGGGAGCCTGCTTCCTCCTCTCTCTCTCTGCCTGCCTCTCTGCCTACTTGTGATCTGTCTGTCAAATAAATAAATAAAATCTTAAAAAAAAAATAATGCCTAGTTGCTAAGTTCATTGTGATGATTAAGTAAGTCAATAGTATAGGACACCGAAAAGAAGGGCCCAGAAGTCAAGACAAGAAGAATATTATTTTAACAACCTGTCAACTGTCTCTTTATCCCTGGAAATATCAATCAAAAGGAGACATATGAAATACATTAGAGAGTTCACTTCTACATGAGGTAGAAAAGTAGATATCTAAGAATATTCCAGCTTTGAGACTAAGATTCAGTTAGTCAGGAGATTGGCCAGAGGTTCAATACTGCTAGTGAGTAACTTAGTAACTTACATGAACTACAGTGAGTCCTTTAATAATTTATGTTTGCTTCTCTCATTTACATATAAGGATTCAGTTTTTCCCATTTCAAGACATGAAACTTCCTTGTCAAAGGAAATCTATTCCTCAACAAATAATTATTGAGCATATACTATGTGCCAGGTATTCTAAGTACTGTGGATATGCACTGAATAAAAACTGAAAAAAAAAAAAAAAAACTCTGCCATCATGGAGCTTATATTCTAGTGTAGGACCCAAACAAATAAAATACGAATAGTATCTTATTATTCCATGGCCAATAGAACCATAGGGAGACTTGAACTCAGTAGAAGAGTGATGGTCTGGATGTCCTCAACTCCTTTGACAGAAGTAATCCCATGTTCAGGACATAATAAAATTACTTCTTATCACCTCCATGCAGATAGTGATGGCAAGGCAGTGAACAGAATTCAGCAAAGGAAGAAGGAGGCTTTTGACAGGAACATGAAGAAATCTGGGCTCCCACTCTTTCACTGGACAGTGCTGATGTTGAGGCCAGCAAGGGAGTGGTCTTAAGTGGAGCACACAAATCTTCTGGGCTCCCTTTTGGACTCCCAACTGAGTCTAGAGGCTGAGAAGGGGCAGTCTAACCTAGAACTCCTTACCTTAGGCTCCTGTGTGTTTCTTTGAGCAAGAAATCTCTGGGACTTGCTGTGGTATCTTGTAGATGAGGGCACAAAGAAAAGGAAGAAAAAAATCAGTTTCATAGAATTATGTGTTTTGGAATTCTTTCTAACCAGAATGAAACATTGTTTCTGTGATCTACAAATGAAAAACTTAGAAACACAAGTATCTTTAAAAACAAAACAAAACAAAACAAAACAAAAAAACCCAACTTCTATTTATCAGAATGCCTAATACTAAAAAAAGACTGACAACATTAAATGTGCAGGAGAACATAGACCCAACTGAAAGCTCATATATTATTAGTGGAAGTGGAAAGTGGTACGATCACTTTGAAAAATGGTCTGGCAATAGTTTTGAAATAAAGCATACACCCAGCCCATGGCACAGAATTTACTGATGAGGAGTGAAAGGATATGTTCACACACACATATACACAAACAGATATAAGAATCTTCATAGCAACTTATTCATAATAGCTCAAAATTAGAAACAGCACAGTTGCCCACCAGGAGGAGAATATATAAATCACCTGTGGCTTACTCCTATGGTGGAATACTACTCAACAATAAAAAGGAACACAACAACATAGAGAAATCTCAAACACAGAGTACTCAGTGAAAGAAACTTTACAAGAAAAAATACCTACTGTATGATCTAGATGAGGATCTAGAACAGGAAAAACTAATCTATGAAAAAAAAGAAGTGGTTGTTCCTGGGATGTGGAGCAAAAACAGACAGTGAAGGGGTATGAAGGAAATTTCCGGGGTTTCAATAATCTGTATCTTGATAGGAATTTAGAGTTGCATACATATCAGTATGCATCTGAACTTCCTGAATGGTACACTCAATGTTTTCATTGTATGTAAAATTTAGCTCAAAAGAAAAAATAATTCTGTAAAATATTAAACTCTAGTTAGCATTATGTATGCTTAAACATTTAGGGAAATATAGGGACGCCTGGGTGGCTCAGTCGGTTAAGCCGCTGCCTTCAGCTCAGGTCATGATCCCAGGGTCCTGGGATTGAGTCCCACATCAGGTCTCCTTGCTCATCAGGTAGCCTGCTTCTCTTTCCTCCCTCAGCCTGCTTGCATGCACTCTCTCTCTCTCTCTCTGACAAATAAATAAATAAATAAATAAATAAATAAATAAATAAAATCATTTAAAAAAATTGGGGGAAATATACTGATATCTGCAAAATATTTGGAAAAGCATCAAAAAATAATATGGATTGATAAATGGGTAGTGGGATGAATAGATAATTATGTTACCAGCCAAGTAGAGCAAAAAGTTATTCTTAGAATCTAGGTGGTTGGTACACATTTATTTACTATAAACTTTTTGTTTTTTGTTTTAAAGATTTTATTTATTTATTGACAGAAGGAGAGACAGGGAGAGAGGGAACACAAGTAGGGAGAGTGGGAGAGGGAGAGGCAGGCTTCTTGCTGAGCGGAGCCCAAAGCGGGGCTCCATCCCCGGACCCTGAGATCATGATCGCAGCAGAAAGCAGACTCTTAACAACTGAGCCACCAGGAGCCCAAACTTATTTTCTTTAAGCTTGATAATTTTCAAAAGAATGGTTTAGGGAAAAAAGTCTACTCCGAGGTGGGAATATGACATTTTATTATCATTCCTCATGTATTGTAAAAATTCAAACGATATGAATATTTCATAGCTTTGCTATGTACCTCTTGAGTACCTATTGAGATGGCAAAGATGCTAAGACATGCATTCATTCACTCAACAATTATTTACTCAGCAATTTGTTATCAGTCTTTCATAAGGACAGGCAAAACATGGTCTGTTCCTGCCCTTATATTCTTTCTTTTTCAAATCTATTTCTGATATTTTATCCTAAATATGTAGTCTTTTTCTTTTCTTTTTATTGAAGAATAATTGGCATACAATATTATATTCATATAATAGTAATGCAGTATTTACATACATTACATACATTATGATAATAATGTAATACATAATAATAAGACAATAAGTCTATTTACCATCTGTCACCACACCAAGTTATTAGAATATTATTGACTATATTCTCCCTATGCTGTACAATACATCACTGTATCTTACTAATTTTATAACTGGAAGATGTACCTTTTAATCGCTTTCACCTATTTCGTCCATCTCCCACCTACCTCCTCTCTGGCAACCCTGGCAACCATCCATTTCTTCTCTGTATTTGAGTCTGCTTTCTGTTTTATTTTGTTTGTTTGTTTTGGGTTTTAGATTCCACGTATAAATGAAATTATAAAGTATTGGTCTTTTTCTGTCTGACTTATTTCACTTAGCATGAACCCCTCTATGCCCATCTGTGTTGTCACAAACAGCAAGATTTCATTCTATTTAATGACTCAGTAATATTCCACATATATGTGGAATATATATATATTATATTATATATATATATTATAATATTATAATATAATATTATATATTATATAATATATGCCCAACACAGATGGGCATATATATATATATATATATATTCCACAACCTTCTTTATCTGTTCAAGTATTTATGGGCATTTAGGTTTCTTCTGTATCTTGGCTACTGTAAATAATGTGGTGATGAACACAAGACTGCATTTGTCTTTTCAGTTAGTGTTTTTGTTTTCTTTGGATAAATACCTAGGAGTGGAATTGCTTAACTGGATGGTAGTTCTTCTAATAAAGGAAGAACATATCTTTATTTATTATTTTTCTGCTAATAAATAATATAGCATGTATATTAGAACTAATTTTAAACAATTCTCCTCTAAAATCCTCAATGCTGGGTTTAGACATGTTACTTATAAATGATTTGAAATATTTTAAATAAAGAAGAATGAACTTTGTGAAAACAAATTCTAGAGATAGATTTTATGGTGTTTTCTATATTGAACCAAGAGCTAGCAATTTTTTTCCAATTATTATTTATCAAGTCTTTCATGTAAAGTACAGTCATAAAATATTAGTTTCTGAAATTAATTAATCCAAAATAAAACCAATTGAATAAGTAACTATTAAAAAAATTCTTTTTTCCCCCTGAAACATAAGCCAGCAGCATCACAAGATTTTTCCTTAATACCTACATAACGTAAATTACATCTGGCATGTCTCCTGACTAAAACCACAGTGCCCAGACATAACTAAAGTAAATAGCTTTAAGCAAGTTAATTTATAATCTCATCCAGTGAGTGTATATGCAGCTGTCAAAAAGCATTATTCTTCTAGTTACTGACTTTAAATACAAATCCTATTATCTCTATTATTGAAATGCTAAAAGAAGCATTGGACCAGTAAAACCTTGGATCCAGTTCTCAGCCTTCTTTCTGTTCTTTTCTTCTGTGAATTTATCCACCTGACCTTTTTCCTTAGCAGTAATCTTATTTCTCCTATAGAGTACTGAATACTTTCTTTAAACATTCCCAACACCAAATTTTTCAAAAAGTCATGCGACTTTCCTATTTCCAATCATAGCTCTACTATTTTCTCATCATCCACATTCTAAATCTAATCAATTCTCTTAATCTAGTGTTTCTCTCAAAAATTTCTCATATCTTTCTTTCTCTTTATTCTCATTCTCACCAGCCTAGTCCAATGATCTTGTACTGAGCTATTGTAATAGCTTTTAAAAGTAGAATTTATTGTTGTGCTTTTTCTAATTATTAAAAAAAATCACAAAATAAATTTTAAAAAGTAAATTTTTAAAAAAGATTTATTTATTTTTAGAAAGAGAGAGTGCAGGGAGGAGGGGCAGAGGGAGAGAGCCTTAAGCAGACTCCACACTGAGTGAGGAGCCTGATACTGGGCTTGATCTCAATATACTGAGATCATAACCTGAGCCAGCACCAACAGTCTGATGCTTAAATGACTGTTTCACCCAGGCGCCCCCAAAGCATAATTTTTGGTACAGCTATTGATGAAGTTCTAGAATATAGGTGAAGTTCAGTGGGGGGAGGTCTGGAGCCTATGGCCAAGAAAGAATTCTTAAGACATTTCTGGTGCAAAAAGGTGATTTACTAAAGCATGGGGACAGGACCCATGGGCAGGAAGACATGCTGCCCCAGGGTTGTGAGGGGTGGCAGGTTATGTATCATGGAGTTGGGGGGAGGTAAGGAAAAGGAAAGTTTCAATAGAACTTTCATATGCTAAAGAGGGTCTACAAGATACTGGGATACCAGAGGCCCTGCCATCCTCAAGGTTGTTTTTCCCTTTTAGCAAGCTAAAACTTTAAGCTTTAAGCTTTAACATTAGGATAATTGGGAGATTCCAAAAGAATGTCATGTATGTCCCATCCAGGAATGGGGGGTGAGGAAAGATTGCAACACGTCAGCCTTTCGCTTTGTCCTCGGCCAGCCTTCTGTCCCCTCATCACTATGAGCTAGTTAAAACAACTATCCACATTTTGTTGTACACACTTCTGGTTGTTTCTCACGTTTCTTCAAAAACATGATTTTTAATTAGGTATATTACTTTTTCAAAAATACATCAAACTTTATGCATTTAATCCCCACATTTGCATATTTACTTCATGACTAATTTCTTCTTTTCATAAATAGCACTAGTATGGGCATCTATGTATATACATTTTTGTGAATCTCTGATTATCTCCTCTAGATAAATGCCAAGAGGTGGAAAGAGTGACTTATATAATATCAGTTACCAAAACTTAAAAAAATGATCTTTCCAAATGTCCTTCTAACTTACCTCCAGCTGGGTATGAGTATCTGTTCTGCCACCTTTCAAACAAAAATCAGCATTACCATTTTAAAGTGATCAGTGTATAGCTTAAAATAGTATCTTAATTCTCAGACTTATTTGGAACCTGATAAAGTTCATTTTTTTATAAGAAAAATTTCTTTATTGACCATTTAAACTCCATTTTGGGAATTACCAACTCATGTCTTCAGTTTATTTTCTTACTGGAAGCTTTGTCTTTTGTTTATTCATTTTGGCATAGTTTTATAATTAGTGTTTCTGTCTCCAGCTTCTCCCAATTCCAAATAACCCCTGCTTTATTTCAAGAGATGTATAATTAATACACCATTTGCTGGTCTGAATTGTAAATGACTCTTCATTCTCCTTACAGAATCAAGACTGACATTCGAGGATTCCAATTTCTCTACTTAAACCTATCAATAAGTATCACCATCTTCAACACCAATGATGTGCCCACCCTTACCTAGGGTATCCAAAGATATCCTTCCCTAATGGCTCCTCCCTCTCTTATTCATCTGAAACCTATCACTCCTGACTCATACCCTGCACAAATCTTATCCAGTTACCCCAGCTCATATGAATCTTTCCTGGTGGAGTTTCTATTTACTTTTTCATTATTCTACTTATATGCTCCTGTCAGAAATCTGGGAACATTTGCTGACACTCTCCTCTTCTTCACCTCCCATAGTTGACCCATAGCAAAGTACAGTTGACCCATGAGCAGCATGGATTTGAATTGGGGGAGTCCACTATATGCAGATTTTTTAAAAAATTTATTTATTGGACAGACAGAGATCAAAGTAGGCAGAGAGAGAGGAGGAAGCAGGCTTCCCGAAGAGCAGAGAGCCCGATGCGGGGTTCGATCCCAGGACCCTGGGATCATGACCTGAGCCAAAGGCAGAGGCTTTAACCCACTGAGCCACCCAGGCACCCCTATATGCAGAATTTTGAACAATACAGTGCCATCAATGTTTTTTTCTCTTTTTTATGATTTTCATAACTTTTTCTTTTCTCTAAATTAATTTTTTTATAAGAACAGAGTGTATAATTCATATAACATACAAAATATGTAATCATCGGCTGTTTATGTTATCAGTAGGCTTCCAGACTAATAGTAGGCTATTAGTAGTTAAATTTTTAGGAAATCAAAAATTATATGCAGATTTTCCACTGCAGGGAGTTCAGTGCATTGTTTAAGAGTCAATGTAGTCTCTCCACGCCCCCCCTTCCCCAGAGAGAGAGAGAGAGAGAGAAGGATAGTGTGGGGAGTGGGGGAGGGGGGCTGGAGAGATTGGTGGAAGGGACAGAGGGAGAGGGAGAAGGAGACAGAATGCTAAGCACACTCTTCCCAGTGCTGAGCCAAAGATGGGGCTAGATCCCAGGACCCCGAGATCATGCCCCGAGCAGAAATCAAGAGTCAGAAGCTTAACTGACTCAGCCACCCAGGTACCTCAAGAGTCAATTGGTATACTCTTAATTTTATTTCATAAGTACAATTTAAATTCTCTTACTTATCTGAACCAATACTGCCACTGTTCCAGACCACATCTTAATCCTGTACTACCTAGACTATGAATAGTCCCTTCACTACCTATCATCCGTTGTCTTTCAGTAGTCATAGGGACACTTTTAAAAGCCAAATTTGATCACAATTCTTTCCCTTGCTTAAAACTCTATCAATAGATTTTTATTGCACTTAGGATGGAATCCAAAATTGTTTGCATAGGCTACAACATCCTGCAGGATCTGAATGCTTTTCATCATCTTTCACTATTTCCCCTGCCCATAGCCTTGGTCACTGTCATCCTCAAATACCCTCCAACTTCCTTTGTTTTCATCAGCATTTTCCTATACCCTTCTTCCTCTGTGTTTCTCTTTTCCCTGCACCCATATCCTACTCCTCCTGCAGTTGCCAACTTAAATAACTTAAATGTAATTTCCTTAGGATACACTTCTCAACTCTCCAGACTAGGTTAAGTTTCTTTATTACTGAGGTTTACAGCATATTTTCCCTCTACAGTGCTTATGATAATTTTAATCACTGCCCCATTCTTTTTTTTTTTTTTTGAGTAAAATGATAAAATTTTATTAAGTGAAGGTACAGAAAGAACTCTCAAGTGTGAGAGGGATCACAACAGGGTTGCCAAGGAGGGCCTTTAGGGTTGGTCTTTTATAGAAAGCCCCCAAGGAACTTAAATCCTTTTAACATCTCTACTGATAACAGCTTCAATGGCTTACTTCCTTTTTAGGGTCTGGTTATTCTTTGTTGGTCACAGGTGATTATCATAAAGACATCCACCCCACATGACCCACCCCACCTGCCAAGGTTAAAGTGGTCTGATTTGTCCCCTTATCTCTGGTTTCCCCACACCTCCACATTTTGGGGATCTCTGTGAGCCTGATGACATCGCCCTTACCTATCTTCCCTACCTAGCCCTTCCTCATTCCTCTCCCTGGAACAGTAACCCTAACTGCCAATAGGGAATGGGGCGATGACAGCTCTGGCTGCTTCCTGCTGACAGGGGGTTGCGGGCTGTATGGCAGTTAGAATCTATGCAGGGGTTGGTCCAGGGGCTTGTGGTATGGCTCTGGAGGGTCATGATGGGCAGCAAATGGTACATACATTAGCACATGCAAAAGCATGAACATAAAACAAATATTAGGTCCCAAATTATGATCACATCCCTTAGATAAGATCCCCAATTACCAATTTTGACAAATAGATCAGTGGATCTTTTGATCTTCTTTGATTGATCGCAAATGTACCCTATGGATTGGGACACCTTACAGGAGTTAACTGTAATGTTAAAACAATACATGTGAGGAAATTGCTCACACCCCACATGGTGTAGCAATAGTAGACAGTCGATAGTGGCGCAGTTTTCAGGAAGTCCTTCTCTGACTTCATTTAGTTCTTGGCTGAATGCATCCAGTGCCTGGGAAGTATCATTTAAGAGTCCTCCTGAGCAAGCATACTGTTTTTCTTATTTTATATCACCATCCTGTCATAAGTTCTGGAAGTCCCATAGTGAGCTTTGAGGCTGTTTTTACCAGGAGAGCTGTTGTATGCTTGGTGAAAACCTTTGTTTGCAATTGTATTGTCAGTAGAGGTGGCTTCTGGGATAAAAGACTATGAGGGATAAAACCATCAAGAAGCCCTTTTTGTTTAAAGTCCAGCTTAAACAATGTCCCAATTACAAGAGATCACTGGCGAATGGGAGAAGACTTGTGTCAGGAGATAAGGGCCTCCTTAAGTGCATCAACCAGTCTAATTATGAAGATTGGAATCATGGAAACTGGGGCCATCCATTTTCTCCTTGGGGTACACTCTGGCTCTTAAAGAGCAATTTTGTCATCCCAGCCACATAGAATTGGTTAAGGTGATAGCTGAGTTATACAATTGTTGGGGAATCTATCCCATTTCCCTGTTGTTCAAGTAATCATGTGCCCATGGGATCCTGCTATCCCCACAGAATGCCAAGCAAGGAGATTGTTTATACATGAGCTGTTGTGGTAATTTCTCCCAAGTTTACCTCAGGTTGTCTAGTGTAGGCAAACAACATTCAAAGACAACCAGAACTAAAATTTAGCATTCACAAAGGTGTCTTATTCAAACATATTTTCTCCATAACAGCCCTCATTTCCAGAGATAACTAAATAAGACTAATTTGTTTGAAAAAACAAGTCAATTTTAATACACAGCACAATTATTTGGTATGTTATATTCTGGTATAAGGTCATCATCACTCAATATTCTGGCTATTGAGGTGTTATGTGACACAGAAATAACTGAGTTTCTTTGCCAATTGCATCATAATGAACTCTCCCATCAGATCATTAAATAACATCCATTTCTGAGTTTTTGTCATTTATAATTGTACCTACTCTCTTACAAAACAAGTTTCATCTTCAAGGAGGTTCATAAAAAGGACTTTTAGGACAAACACAGGTATTCAATATCTTTAAGATCAAAACGAAAATGGGTAAAAACTTCCAAAAGTAACTAAAGTTGCATTTTAAGTAAGAATAGTAACATGGGACTAAGTGAATTTGGGAATAAAGATCATTATGGATTTTTGTAACTCTTGGTTTTAACACCAGTCCTCTAATGTTTGCTATCCCAGATTAAGGAAATTTTCTCTTAAGATATCTTTGACTTATAAAAGTATGAAAGATTATTCATTTGTAAACAAATTAAAGCATTTAACTTTTCTCTCAACCTGAACCCTCTAAAATTCAAAAGATGTCATTAAGTATTCTTTCTTCCATGGCAATCATAGTCATTTGCTTAAGTTCAGTAAGAATCCATTCTCCTTCTAACATGACACCATTGGAAACATTGGTTATTTTACCAAGACTTTGACTGGAATGTCATATTTGAGAGAGACATGTATGGACTCAGATAAGACCCAACAGCTTTAAGGAACTAAGGTTGACTTTATGAAACCTGGAGCCATAAAGACCCTGAGAAATGTTGGCCTGGTACCTTGCCTACAGAGTTCCCAGCAGCCTCACCAGGTGAGTAAAGAATGTCACTTCCTGGCAGGTGCAGGAACCTAAGGATATTTTGGGGACCTCGTGAAGAGGAATCTGCCCAAATCTACAAGTACTACAGGCATGTCTGATGGCAAGTATTTGGCATGGCTTCTGGCCTGGGGAGGCTACTGAAAGTTTGACCTAGAGATTCCTTATAAAAATTTCCAGCCAAGTGGAAACTTCTCAAAGATCAATGCAGTCAATCATTCTTGCTGAGCTTATGTAAATAACTATGCTGTTTATTAAAACTGTCCCATTCTTCTGGTTATTTTTTCACAAGGGCCATGTCTGTATTTTTCAGCATTGGATGCCAAGTATCAGGCAGAATGCCTTGCAAATAAAAGAAAAACATCTTGTGGCCTGGAAAAAAAATTGAAAACCTGACTTCTTCTATGACAACAGTACTTACCTGTTATTCTCCAAATTATCCCTGGGGTTAATTTTTAATTCCATAAGTATCTTTCATCTTTTTTTCAAGTCAAAGGCCATGCTCTACTCTACTCTTCTCTATTTTTTAAAAAAATTTAAAAGATTTTATTTATTTTATTTTGACAGATAGAGAGTGCAAGTAGGCAGAGCAGCAGACAGAGGGAGAAACAGATTCCCCACTGAGCAGGGAGCCCAAAGCAGGGCTTGATCCCAGGACCGCTTAACTGACTGAGCCACCCACGTGCCCCTCTACTCTTCTGTATAATTCCCATAGCAGTGAGCAGTTTTGCAAAACAGCAGACGTTAAATATATAGCAGCTGAGATAAATGTGTGGTTTAATAGACAAAACACTGACCTTTTCCAAAGAAATTAAAGGACAGGTAGTCAAAGCAAAATTTTGTACTGAGGGGAAACAGAAGAAAGGGGATGAAAACATCTGTACTGGTAAACTGGGGATTGATTAATAATCAGATTATTAGTATTGATGATGTTCTCAGGTTGCCAGGTATCTAGGTAACTAGTTGCCAGGTATCTAAAACTAACACTGCTAACTGAAACCTTTGTTTCTTTTTTTTTGAGAGAAAGCAAGATCATTTCTTTCCAGAAATCTGTTAATGCAGAAAAATTAATTTGCTTGAATGAAATTCAAGCTCAGAGATTGAATTAATTCAAAAATTGCCATTTTCTCTTATATAATGGTAAATATTATTAGCTTTTTTTAATTGTCCTATCAAATGATTCTTTTAAGGAGCAGCTCAATCTGATAAAGAGGTATTGAAGAGTAGGTAATAAGGTCAAGGAAAATCCAAAATCAAATTTTGAAAAAAAAAACATAGTTAAGTCTGAATTATTTAGTTGCAACCTAACCCAGTTAGGACACAGGTCAGATCTAGTACCTTCTCACTGCCATAATTAAGCATAGACGGCAGCTCAAGGCATTATCTTCTTTTAGAACAGAAATGTCAGGACTTAGTCTCATTTCCTCAGATCCTGAGTGGAACATAAACTCAGCATCAGTTAACCACTGCCAAATTATTCATTATCTCTGCTGTGTGTATTTATCCTAGGTTCTCCTGTGTCTCAGATTGGAGCTTGCCCTTAATTCCTGCCATCCACATCTACCTCATGAGGAAGAGTTTCTTTGTAATATATAGATACATGTGAATCTTTCTTTTTTTTTTTTATTATGTTCAGTTAGCCAGCATATAGTACATCGTAAGTTTTGGTTGTAGTGTTCAACAATTCATTAGTTGCATATAACACTTAGTGTTCATCCCAACACATGCCCACTTAATACCCATCTCCTGGCTACCCCATCCCCAGCCCCTCTCCCTTCTGTAACCCTCAGTTTGTTTCCTGGAGTCCAGAGTCTTTCATGGTTTGTCTCCCTCTCTGATTTCTTCCCATTCAGATTTCCCTCCCTTCCCCTCTGGTCCTCTGCTCTACTCCTTATGTTCCACACATGAGTGAAACCATATGATAATTGTCTTCCTCTGCTTGGCTTATTTCACTTAGCATAATCCCCTCCAGTTCCATCCATGTCAATGCAAATGGTGGGTGTTCATCCTTTCTGATGGCTGAGTAATATTCCATTGTATATAGGGACCACATCTGCTTTATTCTCTCTTTTTTTATTATATTCAATTAGCCCACATATAATACATCATTAGTTTTTGATGTAGTGTTCAATGATTCATTAGTTCCATATAACACCCTGTGCTCATACAATACATGCTCTCCTTAATACCCATCATCCTATTATTCTATCCCCCCAACCCCCTTCCTTCTGTAACTCTGTTTGTTTCCTGGAGTCCGGAGTCTTTCATGGTTTGTCTCCTGTTCTGATTTCTTACCATTCAGTTTTCTGTCCCTTCCCCTGTTGTCCTCTGCACTATTCCTTATGAGTCTTTCTTTTGAAACAGTGTAGTCATATGAATTCCTGGCTCTAGTTGCTGAATTCCTTGTGAAGTGTCAGAATGCAAATTTGAGTTTAGGAGCCAAAGAGAACTGGTTTGCTCTTCAGAATTGAAGAAGAATTAAGCACTTTAAGAGGGAACTTCAGGAGTAAGAGAGAACAGCCAAGCTAGCCTTTGGGAGGGGAGAGTATGTATGTGTTTCTTGGAAGCAGATTGAGGAGAGGGAAGGAATACTGCCCGCTCCAACCATGACTTCTTCTCCCAAATCTCTAGTTGAGTGCACTAAAGCCCATAATATATGTAGTCTAAATGGACTGATTATGCAAACTATTGAAGTGGCTAAGATTGATGTCTAAGTTAGTCTGAGATAAAACAGGGGAGCCAAAAGAGACAGAGTCCCTCGCAGAAGCAAGAATCTCTGAAGGGTAATTACTGAGAAGAGAGTGTGGTAAACTTTTTGAACCTCCATAGCTTACACTCAATTTAGTTAGCTGCACATAAGCCAGATATCTAAAACCAACACTCCTAACTGAAATCTGTATTTCTTTGTCTTTGTGGAAAGGCAAGATTATTTCTTAAGGAAAACACAGTGAGCTGTACTGACATTAAAGGTAAGTTAGTTAAAATAACAAAGAAGCCACACAAAGAAGCAAGTTAAAGTTATCTAAGCTACTTTTAAGGGAAAACAATCCTATGAAAAAAATCAGTGTTTCATTGAAATATTATGCAAATTATAAAAATAAAAATTACAGTCCTATTTCTTCCATTAAAGGTTTTATATTGAACCAAGTCACTTGTTCAGAATGTCTTATTTGTAACATGTGATCAAAAATATTTGCAGCCTGTGACAGGACTAGGTGATCTCCTGAGACTATTATATTTCTCAGAAATACCCTTATCTGCATAACTGAACTGAATATTTAAATATATATCTTGTTCCCATTACTAGCGATTCGGTTAGCTAAAACCAGACATACCAATTAGTAAAATGAATATCCTTAAATAGTTAATTTTCTTAATTTTAATAAAGGACTCATGACAACTGATATCTGGGTAGGCAAGGGAAAATAAAAACATGTGTTCTAAGAGAGTCTGAATGATATTATTTTCCATAAATGGATAGTTGAAAAATTTATTCTATCCTTATTTGAAATATCTTTGCTATATTTTGAGATAAATCCTTCAACTATATATAGCAGCAAATAAATGTGCAAATTTATATGTTACATAATATTTCAAATTAGGCCATTAGGCAATACTTTTATTTCAAAACTTAGATTACATTGTTGTTCATTTTTTATTTTCTGTTTGTTTTCATTTTTTTTTTTTTTTTCATTTTGATCTGACACTATTTTCTCTGAATGGGCAGTACCTCTGTTCAAGTCCTAGAACAGTAAGCGAGTACCTAACCGTAACACAGGTATATGTGAAAATACATTATTTAAAGAATATATTTACATGTAAATATAATATGTGTTATTGGTATTTTTAAATTTACATCCAAGGAAATTGAAACTCAGAGAGGTATCGCGGTCAGTTGGAGAGTAGAAATTCAAATCCTGATTTCTAACTTAAATTCATTTTCTTTTCACTTTACCAAGAAATGGAGAAACCAGGGGTAATAGAGATAGAGATATAAAACACCAAAAACAAAGTCACTTTTTGTGTCCCCAAATATTCAGAGAGTTCAGTTGATTCGCATTTTCATAGCATTAGAAGTTCCTATTGGTAACAACCATGTGAAAAACTGAGTAACACCTCCCTGAGTTAGATCAGGTCATGTGCTCCATCACTCTCACTTTAATTAGCTGAATAATTGCTTCAGCTTTTCAATTCTTTGTCCACAGAGACTTGAGACTCAACTTTCATTGCATGAAAATCACGTTCAGATTTTTCAAAGATAATTTGTTCAATTTTGTTCACCGCGATGATTGACAGCTGTTCTGAAAGAACAAAATCCAGACAAAGCCAAGCACTGAGAATCACTGATCCATGAAATAATGTTCCCCCTCCCTGGGAAAAAAAAATCCAGATTTGGGATTTATTAATATTTTATATTATTGTGTATATTTATAGACCTTATATCAAGTGTAATCTCTTGCCTCTATGTATACTTATATATATATCTATTTCTGGATCTTAATTAGTAAGTATTTTTTTTTTAAAGATTTTATTTATTTATTTGACAGAGAGAGATCACAAGCAGGCAGAGAGGCAGGCAGATAGAGAGAGAGGGAAGCAGGCTCCCTGCTGAGCAGAGAGCCCAATGCGGGCCTCGATCCCAGGACCCTGAGATCATGACCTGAGCCGAAGGCAGCGGCTTAACCCACTGAGCCACCCAGGCGCCCTTAATTAGTAAGTATTTTTTAAAGATATGTGAGATCCTCAAGACTGAAACACATTTACTCAAAGCAAAATCAGAAGAAAGACAGGATGCACAATGGACTAGGCAGAGATACGGAAATTAGAAATTCAAATGTAATATAAACTTGACCATATCTTTTTTATACATGACCTTGAATTTTATTTTTTTAATATTTTTCTTATTGTCTTTGAAATGAGGTTCAGCCTAATCACAGAGGCAATTAATTGATTCCATAATAACAAGGGAGGAAATCACTTTGTTTAACTGGTTTCAGTTCCGTATTTGAAAGGTCATGTAATCACATAGCATCTAAAATCCTAACATTTAAACGCAAACTGCCCTTGAATGGTTTAAGCTGTTTCAAACCATCATGTGTTTGTGTGTGTAACATGTGACGTACAATAGCCAGTTTTTGCCATCTGTAGTGTTGCCCTTAGCAACAGAAAAGCATGTGACAGTGCTTCTGTGACTCTGCTGGCCAGCAACAGTGTGGGGAAGGATTTAAGCAAAATGAAACAGACAGAAATATTGATCCAGACAACTGGAGTTTTCAAGTGTTATTGCAATGATAATGCAGACTGTTAAGAGAAGTAAGAAGCAAAGAAAACAAGCAGGGAAAACTGGAGAGAGAGACTAGGGCGACGTAAAGGGGCATGTTTTCCAGAGGTTACTATAAAGTTGAATTTAAGTTATGTTCATGTAAAAAAATTATGTGCATGTAAAATAAATGTGATCATTTCATTTCTTTGCCCCCATCATTATATAATTTATACTTAGTAAAGAAGGCTCAACTGTATTCTGCTGCTTGATATGAGAAGGGATAGTTCTAGAATCACAAACACCTTTCTCTGTTACCATCACAGTTAAGAATAAGATTGGGGATTCTATTAACAAAAACCAGGCTCATTTGAAGAAGTCTAGAGGAATACATTTTCAGAGGAAATTCTTTTTCTGTAGTTCATAGAACAGCTTAAATGGAATTGAGTTATGAGATCACAAAAAAGGAATAACATATATAATGTTATATATATATGTTTTATATATATATATATGATTATAATATATATATTATAATCATGCCAAATGCAAAACCATAAGATGTTTTCAAGTGTAATATTTTTTTGAATTTGAAACAATAATAAAACTATGAGAAGGGGGCGCCTGGGTGGCTCAGTGGGTTGGGCCACTGCCTTCTGCTTGGGTCGTGATCTCGGGGTCCTGGGATCGGGTCCTGCATCGGGCTCTCCGCTCAGCGGGGATCCTGCTTCCCTTTCTCTCTCTCTGCCTGCCTCTGTCTACTGTGATCTCTGTCACATAAATAAATAAAATCTTTAAAAAAACAAAACAAAACAAAATAAAAAAACAACTATGAGAAGGAAGATTCTATGATCAGCTTGGTTTACTCTATTAAGAAACTCTGGTTATGTGTCTTTTTTTGTTGTTGTTGTTTTTTGTTTATTTATTTGACAGAAAGAGATCACAAGTAGACAGAGAGGCTCTCTGCTGTGCGGGGAGCCTGCTTCCTCCTCTCTCTCTGCCTGCCTCTCTGCCTACTTGTGATCACTGTCTGTCAAATAAATAAATTTTTAAAAAAATCTTAAAAAAAATAGTTCAACTGATAGAGAACCAACAACTACTGAGCACTTGAGATATTTAGGTTTCTGGATATGATCTCATACTGCAAAAGCAGTATGAAGTTCATGGTATTATTCCCATTTTATAGGTGAGAAAGCTGAAATTTTAATAGCTTAAGTCACCCTCCCAAGGCTATTATTAAATAATTGAGTCTGTATTTTCACTCAAGCCTTATACATCACACTTGCTTGCCACTAAGCCTCTTTGACAGAAGGAAGTCTGTGCGCATCACATTCAGTATCATAAGGCCTTGTACAATTGCAAGAGGTGGGCAGTACGTTTTAACTCTGAGCTTCCAAAAAGTCAAACCAATAAGATAAATACATCATCAGTTATAATTCTCTATTTTTTTCAGCAGATATTTATTCAGTACCTCTTCTGTGTGTATAGACATGGTACTAGGCATTAGACATACAAAGGAGGGACAGCAAACTTAGTTGCTGCCTTATATACTAATCAGGATTCTCTGGAGAAGCAAAGTCAAAGGAGATCTATCTATCTATCTATCTATCTATCTATCTATCTATCTATCATCTATCAGTTCAGATGTGCCACAATCTGTGCTTTGCATGCTGGGGACCTAGGAGAGCTAGTGATATAGATTCCAATCTAACCCAGTTGGAATCCATGGATTCCAATCTGAGAACCAGGAGCACTGGGTACAAGAGAACATCATGTCTCAGTTCAACAGTCAGAGAGCAAATTCAACCTCCCTCCTCCTTTTTGTTCTATTCAGGCTCTCAAGAGATTTCAGGATGCCCATACATATTGCAGGAGATACTGGGAGACATTTACTTTATTTAGATCACCAATTCAAATACTCATATTTTCCAGAAACACTATCACAGATATACCCAGAAATAACACTTAACCAGATATCTAGCATCCCGTGGCCAATCAAAATGACAAATTAAATCAAACATCAAACCTTCTATGTTCTAGCCTTGCCTCATATAATCATGGCCTCGTGGAATTACCTTGCCCTACCCTCTTAGTCCTCATTGAGATGGTGAAATAAAACATTAATCAAGTATTTTATTTTCTGTCTCCGCAATAAGAATACCATTGTTATAATTCACTGCCTAGAACGCTGCCTGATTCCATAATTACATTTCAATGAATGGTTAAAGTAATCACACCTAAAGATATCATTATAAACTATGGGAGGAGACATTTTGGTTTTATAAAGTAGGAGGATGGGGGCAATGTCAGACAGCATTAGGAATGAGAAAGAGGTATGAAAATGGAGACTGATTGGAAACAACACTTAAGATGTTTGGCTACAATGGGAAGAACAATAAAGGGAGGGCATAGCTGGAAGTTAAAATAGAGATAAGGCAAGTGTTTTAAATGTTTCTGTTTAATTTTGCTTTGTTGTGGTTTTTAAGGTAGGAGAAACTTGAACAGGTTTAAGTGTTGATGAAAATGTGGCAGACCACTAATTGGCCTTCAAAAGTTAATTCTCTTTTTCCACAGAAATAGTTTTCACTGAGCACATGGCTACTTAGCTGAAGACCACATTTCTCAACTTCCCTTGCAGCCAAGTGTGGTCATGTGACTAAGCTGTAGCCAATGGTATGAGTGGAAAGGATTTTTGTAAACTCCTTCTCTGTAAGTCTTACTTAAAATGGAATACTGTTCTTTCCACGTCTGTTCTTCCTCTTATCCTTCCTACAGGATGGAATGCGGAAGCTGTGGTGACTTAATTCAACCATATGAAAGAGAACAGGAGGAAGGGGAACCCAGGCCCATGAATGGATCAGAAACACTCTGCTGTTGAGCTCCAGACAAATTAGGTAAGAGAGAAAGAAGCATTTATCTTATTGTACCTCTTTATTTTGGAGTCTCTTTTTCCTAGATGCATAGCCTACATGGATTTAGTGAAGAGGGAGAAGTTAGAGGGACCATAGTGAAAAGAAGTAGGTAAGATTCGTAAGAAGTTATAAGAATTAAGAATTTAGGGCACCTGGGTGGCTCAGTGGGTTAAAGCCTCTACCTTCGGCTTAGGTCATGATCTCAGGGTCCTGGGATTGAGCCCCGCATCGGGCTCTCTTCTCAGCAGGGAGCCTTCTTCCTCCTATCTCTCTGCCTGCCTCTCTGCCTACTTGTGATGTCTGTCAAATAAATAAATAAAAATCTTAAAAAAAAAAGAATTAAGAATTTAGGGGAGCCTGGGTTGCTCAGGGGGTTAAAGCCTCTGCCTCAGCTCAAGTCATGATCTCAGGGTCCTGGGATCGAGCCCCGCATCAGGCTCTCTGCTCAGCAGGGAGCCTGCTTCCCCCTCTCTCTCTCTGCCTGCCTCTCTGCCTACCTGGGATCTCTGTCTGTCAAATAAATAAATAAAATCTTAAAACAAACAAACAAACAAAAAGAAGTAAGAATAACACTGTATATTACCATATGATATATATATGTACACACATGCACACATAAAGATACATATTTATCTATCTATATCTAATCTATATCTATGTCTATATATATCTTTTCTGGCTCTGACACTTCAGAGAAATTTCTTTGGATTCTTCAGATCTTCAAGATATTAAAAAGCATTATAAAATATACATATTGTTGGGGCACCTGGGTGGCTCAGTGGGTTAAGCTTCTGCCTTTGGCTCAGGTCATGATCCCAGGGTCCTGGGATTGAGCCCCGCATCGGGTTCTCTGCTCAGAGGTGAGCCTGTTTCCTCCTCTCTCTCTGCCTGTCTCTCTGCCTACTTGTGATCTCTGTCAAATAAATAAATAAAATCTTAAAAAAATAAAATAAAATAAAATAAAATATACATATTGCATACAACTGCTTAATGAATGTTTCTTAGTGCCTATATATGAACTAATGTCAAAACCCTATTTAATAGGGGCATCCGAGTGGCTCAGTTGGTTAAGCAACTGCTTTTGGCTTAGGTCATGATCCTGGAGTCCCAGGATCAAGTCCCATATCCAGCTTCCTGCTCAGCAGGGAGTCTGCTTCTCCCTCTGACCTCTCCCCTCTCATGCTCTATCTCATTCTCACTCTCTCTGAAATAAATGAAATAAATAAAACAAAAACAAAATCCTATTTAATAAATATTACTCTGTGAGGTTGCAAATTGATAAAAGTCATCTTTGATGATCTGGCTTAATATTGAGATATATTTGGAATATTTAGAGACACAGGTGATTGGATCTTTTTTTTTTCTTTTTTCAAAAATCATATTCATTTATTTGACACACACAGAAAGAGAACAAGCAGGGGGAGCAGCAGGCAGAGGCAGAGGGAGAGGCAGACTCCCTGCTGAGCAGGGACCCCAGTGTGGAAGTTGATTCCACGACCTTGGGTCATGACCTGAGCCAAAGGCAGACGCCTAACTGACTGAGCCACCCAGGAACCCTGCTTGCATCTTTTTCTTACAAACTTTTGATAACAATTAGTGAAAAATTTAAGGTTTTATCCTTAATAAAAAATTAAGATACTCAACTTATTTGAATACTAATTCAAATATCTATTTTCTTGAATCAAAGATCTAACTCAAATACCTAATCTACTATCAAAGAAGTAGTTAAACAAAAAAGAAGTAGTTCAAAGGAATATGTTAATGGAAAACCAATTTATAAAGGCTTGCTTATGCTATCTCATGCTTGTGATTATGGGTGGAGAGCAAGACCTCAGTGGGTAAAAGAAGCAATAAGAACAGGAACACACATATATGGCAAAAGCTCTATGCGTGTGGCAAAATCCAACCATTCCTCCATCATTCCATGCTGAAAATGGTACATGCTGAAAACAGCAATGATGGTGGATAAGAGAGTTAAGCCTACTGAGGTCTGCTCTCCCATCTCCTGTAGCCCCTTAAATAATGCCTCACGAGGACCCATGCTGATAGTCACAAGCACAGTTCCATGCTGTCCCTCATGTGATTGCTCTCCTGACTTGTTTTTTCTTTGTTTCCGCATTCTTCACATTCTACCATAATAAAATCGAGAGTCCACTGCATTCCAGCTTCCCCTCCACGCCTGCACTTCTTGGCAGACTCTGGTGGAGCAGCACCTTGGGCCTCTCTATGTTCCAGTGCACAGTAATCATTTCTCTTTCAATGAACTCGCTAAGCGACGATTACGGTGAATTCTGATTAAATATGATCCTGACTTAAGTCCAAGTCCCAAATCTAATTGTTTTTCTTTGCTTGATGTGTTGCCCTAGCCATCAGACTCTACATTTTTCTTTAAAAATGTCATAAATCAGGGGCGCCTGGGTGGCTAAGTTAAGCATCCAACTCTTGATTTCATCTGGGGTCCTGAGATCAAGCCCTGTGTGGGGCTCACTCTTAGTGGGGACTCTTCTTGAGATTCTCTCCCTCTCCCTCTGCCCCTCCCCCATGCTCATACACTCTCTGCTCCCCCTCAAATAAATAAATAAATAAATAAATAAATAAATAAATCTTTTTAAAAAGTCATAATCAGAAGCTCCTTTTTTGAACAAACTTCTCCAACTCGCAAACTTGCATAAATGGGAATATAGTCTTTCCAACAAAAGTATGTCATCTCTGCCTGTCCCAGATAAACAGCACTAGCACTTACTAGTATAGTATTTCTATGGCATTAGAAACAAATGAATTTAGATATAACATTTTATAACCTTTCATTTACCTTGTTCATAAGACATAAGTTTTTGTACACTTGACAGTTTGCTACAGTGATTCTCAAATTTTAGTGGATACTTACTAATCCCATGACCAGTGTCTGGCTGGATACAACCTTCAGAGAATGGAGGAAGCAGGTAGCTTATCCCCAAAGCCAAGACTGCTCGCTCAAATCTCAGATCTTTTCTCTACCTAATTGAAGTGGTTGTGCAAGTTATTTCATGTCTCTCTCCTTCAGTTTCCACATATGGACGGGTACCCACCAGAAAAGATTGTTGTGAAAGTTAAACAAGATAATTTATACAATTGTAGTTGACGAATATTCAAGAAATAGAGTGGCAAATTTATCCTAAATTTTTTGCACTCCATTTACACATATACAGTCATTATTCAATCTAGATATTTGTTTTTTTTCCATAAGAATAAATATTAACTCACTAATATTACACTGTTATTAACAAAATTTGCAAATTAGGAAATACTGTTAAAAACACCTTTCAGGGGTGCCTGGGTGGTTCGGGTGGTTCAGATGGTTAAGTGTCTGCCTTCAGCTCAGGTCATGTTCTCAGGGTCCTGGGATCGAGCTCAGCATCGGGATCCCTGTTCAGCAGGGAGTCTGCTTCTCCCTCTCTCTCTGCTCTGCCCCCCCAACTATGCTCTCTCTCTCTCTCAGATAAATAAATAACATCTTTAAAAATAAAATAAAATGAATTTCTCAAACAAAAATAAAAGCACCTTTGAAAACATGAAATAAACCCCTAAGATCTTAGGAACAGATTTAAAAATGTGTAAGAAGCTGAAAGTTCATATATAAAATGATACTTGTATGCTACACCTGAGCACTACCGTATCTTTATCACAGTTTAAGCTTTTAAAATAATAATGTCCATTGATATTACTCATTGTTGTTGTAAGTGGAAACAGTCTTTACATGTGCTATTTCTTCATTTCATTTCTTCCAAATTAACCAGCTAAAACTTATGAGAAGTAAGGAAAAGAAGTGGAGGCACTAACGTTGGTCTCTACCATAAATTGGCAAAGCCCAATCCATTTGAAATCCACTGGTTCTAAAGTTTCTGATAATCTGTAGCTGTTTGCCCACCTTTCATTTATTCTGAGAACTGTGGGATTGTGCACGGAATGACGGATTATGATGGAGAAAAAATATTTTGGATTTTATTCTTTCAAATATCTTTTAATGCCATATACCAAGTTTTTGCTTCAAATGGAGAATAAAGCATAAACAAAGCTCAGTTTGGGGGTTCAGCCTGGGAAGATCCAGAGGCAGGGATAGCAAGAGGTTATTAAGGGCTTAAGGAAAAGGAAATAGGAAATAATGCTCAGTGTCTTTTCAGTATTGATAAGAATCCACAAAAAATATGTTGTGTATAACATCTTGCTCTCTTTCCTGAGAATATGTCAAGAGAAACATAGTAAAAAATAAGATACAGATAAAAAGATACAAAAGAACATGGACAGAGGCAAATATAGTAGATAATTTGTGTGGGTTTTTTTTTTTCCCCCCTGGTGAGGAAAATTCAATCCCCCTTTTTTCTCCCTGGTTTAAAAAAAAAAAAAAATTGTGGTGCTTTTAAAAAGCATGAGACTTTTGATTAACAGAGTTTCTGACATTAATCCAGACCCTGAATTTCTAATATTTGACAGAATAAAACAAAATAAGGTTAACCTTTTCAAAGTTTTTGAAAAGGCTGTCATATTTCTTTAGGACTTGAATGTTACAAAAAATTGTACAGTTGATTTTTATTTTAATGTCTTGATCTTGGACTTTCCAACCTCCAGAACTGTGAGAAATAAATTTCTATTGTTTATAAGCCATCCAGTTTGGGGTCTTTTGTTACAGCAGTTCAAATGGACTAAGAAATTGGATTAGGGCTCCACTCTTAAAACCTATTATTACCTTAATTATTTCCTTTAAGGCCTTCTCTACAAATATAGTCACTTTAGGGATTAGGGCTTCATTTTATGAATTTGGAGAGCACACGATTCGGTCCGTAACTGTGACTAATACATATATTAGTGTGTGTGTGTATATATATATATAAAATATTTCTTTACTTTAGCATTCTATTTTTCCTTTTCTTTCAGGTTGAATAAATGGAAATATTGCTGGTTTTATACCCTCTATTGTAAGCATATTGCCCTTACTCTGAACTAATTTTTATAAAGCACTGTATACAGATGTATATGTATGTATATCTATCATTCATTCATTCATTCATTCATTCCATTCTCTGTCCTCAGTCTTATTTCTATCCATGTAGTTTATAGTTGTTTGTTCCTGAAAAAAACATTTTGTGGGGTTTTTGTGTGTGTTTTCTGAGCATCTATTTGCAGTTTACGTAAGTAGTATGTTATACACCTCATTCTGCTTCTTAATTTTTTTTTTAAAGATTTTATTTATTGATTTGACAGAGAGAGATCACAAGTAGACAGAGAGGCAGGCAGAGAGAGAGAGAGGGAAGCAGGCTCCCTGCCGAGCAGAGAGCCCGATGCGGGACTCGATCCCAGGACCATGAGATCATGACCCGAGCCGAAGGCAGCGGCTTAACCCACTGAGCCACCCAGGCGCCCCTTAATTTTTTTTTTTTTTTAAATATTTTATTTATTTGTCAGAGAGAGAGGAGAGCGAGCGAGCACAGGCAGACAGAATGGCAGGCAGAGGCAGAGGGAGAAGCAGGCTCCCCGCCAAGCAAGGAGCCCGATGTGGGACTCGATCCCAGGACGCTGGGATCATGACCTGAGCCGAAGGCAGCTGCTTAACCAACTGAGCCACCCAGGCGTCCCCCCTTAATTTTTTTTTTAATTCAACATTGTATTTTTAGGTTCCACCCATGATTCTCAATGGTGGTGTTCTACCTCCTAGAAACCCTTGGAAAACCTGTGACTATCCTAGTAGACAGGACTGTGGTGGCTTTTAGCAGATAGTGTTCAGGGACGACAGATGCCATATAATGTGAGGACAACGCATAGAAACTGGATCCTGTACTACTTTTGAATGTCCCATGCTTATAATTATCTGAGGTAGAAAATAATGGAATTTTTATAAAAGCTTGAAATAGTTTAAGCAGTTTTAATATAAATGGATTTTTTTTTTTCCTGGAATGCTACTACCACACAAATCAAAGGAAGTCTGTAATTATGTTGATTAGAATTTACTAAGATTTGGTCACCATTTTGTAAAATTCTCTTATGTCTGCGCTGGCCATGATATTTAAGTTACCAATGCAACCAGCCTATCAGTATGTATTTATATCTATCAACTTCACGGTAATTGCAAGCATCTGACTACTTTGTTATGTCTTCTCTTGGTATCGTGCATAAGCATTTTCATATTGAAATACACATTATTTTATCATAATTAATTTCCTGTTATTTCTTCTTTATTTTGCAACTTAGGCATAATATATATATTTTCACTGAGTTTAGATGGGTTCCTTTCCTCCCTCCCTCCCTTCCTCCCTCCCTCCCTCCCTTCCTTCCCTCCTTCTTGTCTGCTTGCCTGAAGTGTTATAAACATTTATTATAAAAAGAGGTATTGGGCCTGATAGGATTGTGAATGCTTTATTTAATATGTTATTTTTAACTGCTGCATAGTACTCCAAGGTGTGTATCGACCACATTTATCTCTCGGTTCTCAAATGATGGACACTTAGCTTCTCTCTAACTCTCTAGAGACCCAATCCATGCTGAGTTGGAACATTTTGCTAATGTCCCCCTGTGCATGTGTGAATTATATATATACAATATGACTTTGAAGTTCTAGAAATAGCCTAGTGACATGTGAATTTCCCTGGAATATTTATAGAACTGCAAAGTGATAGGGTATATGTATAGCTCATTTGCTTAGGTACTGCCAGACTATTCTCCAGAAAGTCTACACTAGTCTGTACTCTAGGAACAGTACTATATCTTTATATTAGCACTGACTTGACCCTTATCCAGCCTTCACTTTTTACTAGGCCAATATGCCAATGTCATATCTTGGTACTGTTTAAATATCTTGCGGCTGTTTATTTATCATTTAAACATTTTCAAATTTAAATTCAATTAATTAACATATAATGTATTACTAGTTTCCGGGGTACAGGTCTGTGATTCATCAGTCTTACATAATATCTTGTGCTCATTATATCACATGCCCTCCTTAAAGTCCATCACCCATTTATCTCTTCCTTCCACCCCCGTCCAATCCAGCAATCCTCAGTTTGTTTCCTATGATTAAAAGTCTCTTATGGTTTGTCTCCTACTCTGGTTTCATCTTGTTTTACTTATTCCTCTCTTCCCCAATGATTCTCTGTTCTGTTCCTTAGATTCCATGGATCAGTAAGGTCATAGGATAATTACTTTAGTCTGACTTATTTTGCTTAGCATAATACTGTCTAGTTCCATCCACATCATTGAAAATGGCAAGATTTCATTTTTTAAAAGATTTTATTTATTTATTTGACAGAGATCATAAGTAGGCAGAAAGGCAGGCAGAGAGGGAGGGGGAAGCAAGCTCCCCATTGAGCAGAGATTCCAATGCGGGGCTCAATCCCAGGACCCTGAGATCATGACCTGAACTGAAGGCAGAAGCTTAACCCACTGAGCCACCCAGGGACCCCAAGATTTCATATTTTGATGGCTGACTAATAGTCATAGATAGATAGATAGATATCTCTCTTTATATATCTATCACATCTTTATCCATTCGTTGGTTGATGAATATCTGGGCTCTTTCCATAGTTTGGCTATTGTGGACATTGCTGCTATAAACATTGGGGTGCACGTGCTCCTTTGGACCACTACATTTGTAGCTTTGCAGTAAATACCCAGTAGTGCGATTGCTGGGTCATAGGGTAGCTCTATTTTCAACTTTTTGAGAAACCTCCACACTATTTTTCAAATTGGCTGTACCAGCTGGCATTCCCACCAACAGTGTAGGAGGGTTCTCCTTTCTCCACATCTTTGCCAACATCTGTCGTTTCCTGACTGGTTAATTTTAGCCATTCTGACTGGTGTGAGGTGGTATCTCACTGTGGTTTTGATTTGTAGTTCCATGATGCCGAGTGATGGGGTGCACTTTTTCATGTGTTTGTTGGTCATTTGGATATCTTCTTTGGAGAAATATCTGTTCATGTTTTCTGCCCATTTCTTGATTGGATTATTTGTTCTTTGGGTGTGGAGTTTGGTAAGTTCTTTATAGATTTTGGATACTAGCCCTTTATCTGATATGTCTTTTGCAAATATCTTCTCCCATTCTGTCAGTTGTCTTTTGGTTTTCTTGACTGTTTCCTTTGCTGTGCAAAAGCTTTTTATCTTGATGAAGTCCCAACAGTTCATTTTTGCCTTTGTTTCCCTTGCCTTTTGGAGATGTATCTAGCAAGAATTTGCTGTGGCCAAGGTTGAAGAGGTTGCTCCCTGTGTTTTGCTCTAGGGTTTTGATGGATTCCTGTCTCACATTTAGGTCTTTCATCCATTCTGAGTCTATTTTTGTGTATGGTGATAGGAAATGGTCTCTTCTTGCTGTTTAAATGTACATTCCTGGTGTGTATGTCTGTGTGTGTGTTTCTTTTTTTTTTTTTTTTAAAGATTTTATTTATTTGACAGACAGAGACCACAAGTAGGCAGAGAGGCAGGCAGAGAGAGGAGGAAGCTCCCCACTGAGAAGAGAGCCTGATGCGGGCTCGATCCCAGAGATCATGACCTGAGCCGAAGGCAGGGGCTTTAACCCACGGAGCCACCGAGGCGCCCCTGTGTGTGTGTTTCTAATGAGTTTGAACATCTCTGCATATGCTGATGGCCCTTGGAATTACCTTTTCTATAAATTACCTGGACATATTTTTGTCTGTTGTTTTATATCAGGATTTCTCTTTTTTAATTGCAAATTTGTCAGAGTTTTCTTTATAGCTATTAAACCCTTGTTAGTTTTAAAGATTACAAATATCTTCTTCCATTTGTAATATGTTAACTGTCTATAAAGTCCCTGTTAATCAGAAAAATTAATTTTTTATGTAGTTAATTTTTCCCAGATGGTTTGTGTTTAAGAAGTCTTCCTTAACTCCTACGTCATGAAGATACTTTATTTTATTTTATTAATTTATAGGCTTATTTTTCATAACTAGGATTTTATTTAATCTGACTTTCACCTTTGTATGTAGAGTTAGTTAAGGATCCTTTTATTTTTCACCATCTAAGCAGTTGTTTTTCCCAGGATCTCCACTAAATATTCTTATATTCGACTTTGACATATGGTGCTAACTTGGTCACTTATTTAAGGTCCATTTATACATAGATTTGTTTCTGAGCACTCAGTTCTATAGCGTGTTATTTTTTTCTGATTATACTACAACTATCTGCTCTATTTTGGGCTTTTTAATGATTTAAGCTTTTGGAAATGAATACCCTCAGTCTTTTCTTTTTTTGTGTGGTTAACTTAGGCATTCATTAACTTATATTGTTCCATATAATTTTTGAAGTTAATTTTGGTCTTCAAATTATTAAACTGAATTTTTTATTGAAATTGTATTAAATGTTTTAATTCAATTGTAAAGAATTGATATAATATTACTCTGGTCATGAACATGTAATTCTTTCTAATTTTCAAATCATCTCCTATGTCCTCTTTTTAAAAATAATTTTACATTTTCTTCATAGAGTTTTTGTGCATTCTGAATTATTTTATTTGAATTATGCTTTATAATTATTTTGGTATTGTATAGGGTATTTCATTTTTATAAGGTTTTCTAATTCATTATTACTGGTGAAGCTAATAGTGCCAATTTTGTATCTAGAAAATTACCTCTACTATCTTATTCTAAAAGTATTGCCATTGGTCTTATTGTGTGTTTTTATTTTATTTTATTTTATTTTATTTTTTAAGTCGGTGATTGTATCTTCTGCAAATTATGAAAGTTTATTTCAACCCTTTCAATTGCTACATTTGTGTCTGGCACCCAGTAAACACTTCAAATTTTAGATATTTTACTGTTTAGTTTCTTCTTTTGTTTCTCTGGAGCTGTCTACTTTCTGATGTTGGCACTTCTGGTCTTACCTGCCATATCGCTCAGCTTTTCTCTCATACAGTATTCTTCCCTGCTCCTTCTTCAGGGAGTTCTTGAATCTTAATTTTCCAATTCTCTGCTTAATTCCTCAGTAGCATGTATCTTGTTTTTTCTTCAACTGATTCTGTTTATTTCCAAGACAGTATTTTTCACACTTAATGTAATCTATCTTAACTTGGAATTTTGGGAGGATATTTCCTCTTGGTTTCAAGTTGCCCTTATATTTTTGTCTCCTTAAAGATATTTATCAAACTTATTTTAAATTATTGATTTCTCTGTTCTCACTTCCTCAGATGGCAAAAATTGTTCAGCTTTTGTTTTGTTTTGTTTTTCTTTGTTTTCCTCTTCATTGTAGTAATTGTACTTTTTTTGGTTTCTGTTTTATTTTTTTTTTGCCTGTGAAGTCATGTTATTCAAGAAGGCATCAGTTGCTGTTTGGTAATTAGTAAGGGAAAGGGCCAAAAGTCAGGCCCTAATCTGTGTCTGTCCTCGTGACTTTAATGAGATTAAAGTGGATGGCACCCAGAGTAGAATGCAAAGAACAACTGTTTTTCATTCCTTGTTCTTGATATCTTATACAGCTAATCTTTGTGCTTCCTGATTTATCACCTTGGACAATCTCTGGTCCAGGTCATTACATCCAACTTTAGTGGTGAAAGGGAAGATACTCGTTGTCTAAATGAAATGTGTACATAGAAAAGAGCAGAACCAGTAATCAAAATGAGGAATCCATTCTGTGTGAAAGATAATAAAATAGATGCCACGCAAGAAAGAATTAGTGAGCTGGAATGTCAGATTGAATAGTTATTTCAGAAGGCACCAAGAAACAATAATGTAATGTTTTAAAAATTAGTTTTAACCTCCCCCCCAAAACATGGAGGATAGTAATAGAAGTGTATGGGATATAGCATGGCTAAAGCATTTAGCTCACGAGCAGGTAAGCCAAGCATATCTAAACATATCTCAGAATATACTTTAATTTATATGAAATCATAAAACTGCATTTCTTGGGCATGGGTGGTTCAGGTGGTTAAGCATCTGACTCTTGATTTCAGCTCAGGTCATGATCTCAGGGTGCTGAGATCAATTGCCACATTAGGCTCTGTCCTGGGTGTGGAGCTTGTTTGTGATTCTTTCTCTCTCTCTCTCTCTCCCTCTGCCCCTCCCCCCTCAAACTAAACAAAATGAAACAAAACTGCATCTCTTTGTGAAAAATAAATGAACAAGGAAAGAAGACAATTCCTAAGGTCATTGATAAACATAAAATAAAAGTCAAGAGGCCGAAGAAGCTGATGCCTTTTAGCTAGAAAATTTTAAGTTTGAAGAATGATGTATCAAATGTCACTTCATTTGGACAAGATTCATAAAACTGTTTCAGAGAGGGTTCGTTTCCTTGCAAAAGATGTCAAGATAGAACTTTCAGTGCTATATACAATGTGGTTACTTTCCATGTGAGGCTACACTTAAATTGAAAAGAAACTCATGAGTTTCTACAAATAATTCCATGTGACAACAAGATGCTGACTATACCTGCACTGCCATTGAACTTCAGTGTAATTTGGTTTGAAAATTTTAAATGCTTTTGAGTAGACAATTTAAACCATAAAGAGCGGATGTGTTGCCAAGGTAGCATTTCCTCCCCAGCTGAGGAAGCTATAAAGAAAGGATGTTGGTCAGAAAGTGTTTACACTGAAAAACAACTGCATATTAAAATTAAATGCTTTTGTAAATGTCATATGTCAAAAGAGAACGGTGAATTATAATTTCATGGTACTAAAGACAGATTCATCTTTGGGAAGATGTTGTAAGCTGTGCTGTGAGTCATTGGGCATTTAAGATTGAGAATACTCTCTTTCCTGCATATTGGCAGTTCAATTTAAAAAAGTGGCAGCCATGATAGAACTTTTTGTTACCGGTTTCATCTGTGTTCCTTGAAATAGAAATATATACTCTCCCAGCAGGCAACTCGTCTCACAGTGAAATTACTCCTGGGCAAGAAGGATCAACTCTATGATCAATAATTATCTGTTGGTTTTTCGTTCTGTACCCTGATTACCTGTGCCCTGATTAATAACCAAAATTTCTGAAATGCAACTAAAGCAAGATATCACTAAAGGGAAGGAGGAAATAAGGATGAAAGATGCATGAAGAAATAAAGCAAAGTTAGTTGATAACCCAGAGTCAGGAAAAATAAATAAATAACAAAAGAAAGAAAGAAAGAAGGAAAGGAGGGAGGGAAGAAGAAAACAAAACTGGGAAGTATTAAAATCTCCCTGATAAAATGATGAATTTAGCATTTGCAAGAGAGTGGTTGAAATGGAAATTTGTAGACTGCCTTCACAGTATACATCAGTTTTCACAGTATAATGAAGCTGGAGAGCTTTGTTTTTGTCTCAGGAAGTCGAAGAATGAATCTCATAGGAAAGGGAGAGTGAGTAAAGAGATAGAAGTTTATTAGGTGAAGATACAGAAAAAGCTTTCCGCAAGTGAGAGGGGTCCTGACAGGGTTGCCAATGAGCACCTTGGGCAGGGTGGTCCTAGGGCAGGGTGGTCTAGGACAGAGTGGTGCTAGGCCTGGGTGGTCCTAGGGCAGGCTGGTCCTGTTTGTTCCCTTAGCTCTGGTTTTCCCACACCTCCACATTTTGGGGACTTCTGTGAGCCTGATCACACAGCTCCCTATTTATCTCTCCTTACCAACCCCCACCCCCCCACCACCGTGTCTTACTCAACCATGACTTTTCTGAAGGAATTCACACTTTGCCATTTTACTGAATTTGGTTTGGATAAGGTTAACTTGGATGCCCAGTTCTAAGGGTAGCGTCTGATTGGCTTAAACTAAAAATATCCCATTCTCCATGGAACTAAGTAATTAATTCCAGGATGGGCAGATGATCCAGTCTGAGCCAGTACTTACACATTCTTTGAAGTCTCTAAAAAAGAAAAACTCTTTCAACCTTCTCCTGCAGTGGTAATATGAAGACTTGAATTCTCTCTGCAGCCATCTGGGACCACTAGGAAAAGCTTAAAGCTAACAGAAGCCATCAGTGGAAGCTGGGGTTAGAGATACCTCAGGGGAAGATGAACCAAAGCATGGATTAAGTGACATTCCAACATTGAACCAAAGCACAAGAGAAGACAGAACTGTACAGGGACTGCTCAGTTGCTGGGGCAGTTACATGCTTGATTTTGTCTAGGTCAGTTTGAATTGGATTTTCCATTTCTTGCTTTTGGGACAGAATTCTGATGAAATTTCCCATAATTCTCAAGTGTTTTCTCTCCTTGGAGCCAAGTGGAAATAACTGATGTAACTAAAGCACAAAATAGTTGTTATATCCTTGGGTTCAGAATCCATGGAAATCCCTGGAACATGCATTGGTGACCTCCCACGAGCAAGGCACTAGATAGGATATAAAAATGAACAAGACAAAGTCTGACATGCAGAGCATAAAAATGAGCAGGGGACCAGAGTAATATAGACTTAGCAATGAGGTAGATATTTTATTTTTACCATTTATAAATGAGAAAATTGAGGCACAGAATTTAAGTAATTGCCTCAGCATGTACACTAAAATACAGTGGATGGCTGATTTCAGTCTTCTGTGGCCATCTCAAGTGACCTCAAGGAAATATCAAAAACAGGAAGAACTGGAAAACCAGTTAAGCAGAGGCATGCAGGCAATATTTTGAACAATCAGAAAGGATAGAAACATAATGTATAAAGATAGCCTAAAGGTCTTTCACCTATGTGGAAATCAGCAAATCTTAATTTTAACAGCCAAACAAATTACACCTTGTAACACACAAGTGTTTGGGCCACTGCTTGTAAGCATGTATACCCCCTTTTCCTTTTTGTATATATAATCCCCTGTTGCTAACAAGCTTCCAAGCGGTTCTTCAGAGCAATCTGAAAGACTGTTTTCTGGGCTCTAGTCTTCAGCATGACAGCAAATAAAGCTAACTAATCTGCTTTGAAGTCGGCTTTCTTTCAGTCTACCAAGAGGTGACAGAACTCATGAGGGATGGAGCTGTGAACCAAGGCACTTTGATGTATACAGATTGCCAGCCACCAAATAGTAGTGAATATTATGTGCTGTCTATATTAAAATCATACACCCACATATTCCATCTGTTTATTGATGTATCTATTAGTAATAAAAACAGCATAACTGTTATTAGAAAGATTTTGACTGGTTTTTGTCTCTGGTTCCTAAAAGGGGAACTAAATCCTTGGGATAGGCGTTCTTTGTTCTTCATAGTGGACCCTGATAGTTATAATAATGAGGTGGTTTACAGGGGCCCCTAGTTGGTCTATGCTAACAAGATGATTTAAGATAGGGCAAGCTACTCAAGAAGGACCAACCATGTGATTTAAGGGCTGGAACACTGAGCCACAGGTTATCAGCCAAAGCCCTTGATCTCCAGGAATGTGAGGGAGGCTGCAGTTTGAGTTCAACCAGGTGGCCAATGATTTAACCAATCATGCCTAAGTCCTGAAACTGCAATAAAAATTCTGGAAATTCTGTGGAGTTTCTATTCTGTGAATAAAGTGATATGCTGGTAGGGTGATTGCACCCTGATCCCACAAGGAGATGATACAGTTCCTTAACTGGTGCTCCCAATTTGTATCTTTCATAGTAAAACCTAATCATACGTACAGTACTTTTGTGAGTTCTGTGAGTCATTCTAGCAAATTACTGAACCTCAGGGGGGCTTATGGGAACTTCCAAATTTATAAGTATTCAGTCAGAAGTGTGGGAGGCCCCTGGTGATCCTTTAAGCATGGCTGGCATCTGAGGTAAGATCAATCTTTGGCGAGATCATGCCTTTAACTTGTGGGGTCTTTGCTAACTTTAGGTAGTTATGACACAAATGAATTACAGTACTTTGACTTAGTTTTTGACTAAGTTGAAATGGTTGAAATGGAATAATAACATAACACCATGATGAAATTTCAGGACATTTACAAATACTCAGAAAATAGTGTACCTGAAACAGAATTTTAATACATTAGTATATAATGAAAAAAAATGTTCCCTTAATTTTTTCTTCAATAAGGCATAGTTGGAATTCCAGAGGACACTTAGCGAATGCCTGGAAGCTTTGAGAGATGATTTGATGAAAGACTTGTGAAGAGGCATCTATTTCAACAGCTTCTAAGTTGGAATGACTGTTGCTCACAGTTCATAGTTGGAGGAAGAGAGACAAACAAGAGAATGACAGTGTCATCTGAAGGCAGCCGGATGTGAATTCCCTTCTGCACCTCATTCTGTAACAGGGACAGAGGGCGTTCAAGGTATTTCACTTGCTGTCAAAGTCAGCGGAGGTAGGTGGGGTGGGAAAGGAGAGAGCGAGGTTCAAGTGACTGTGTGACTCCAGTCTAGGTGGAGAGATCCAGGACTCAACTTCTGGTGATTTAATTCTTAACGCTGTGTTTTTTTCTGTCATAACATACTGGTCTAGGAATGAAGATGGGTTTGTGCTCAAGTCGTAAACAAGGAACATGTATTTACAGGTTCATAATTTATGATCATTTATTTTGTAGTTACTGAAAGAGTACTTGCTCACTTCTCCAATCAGTAAGACCCCACACACGATCTTATTCCCCATGAGAGAGAGAGACTTTACCAGAAAACCACTAGCATTCCCACCAAGTACTGAGTGCTGATTTGATACCAGACCTCAAGATTTGATAGTGTTTGGTGCTGTTATAATACTTCTTCTGGTAAACTTCTATTACACTGAAGCCATCATAGACTTGGGTACTGAGATTAAGGGAGAGATAAGGATGATTGTAAAGAATTTACCAATGAATCACGAGTCTAAATAAATTGAAAAAGGCAGTGAAGACAGGAGGTGGCTGTGATTTGTGGGAACATGAAGGGATCAAGAGACTAGAGAAATACAAAGGTAGAAGAACTGATTTTATGGGACACATGGGCAGAGTGCCAGGAAATGTGGGACAGAGGCCAAGATATTTTTCTAGTGGCCCCTTAAGTCTTCTGAGGTCAGAGGGCCCAGAGGCCCGACAACCCTAGTTGGTTGCATTTATGAGAAAAAAATTATAACTCCAAGTCACAACACGGATAGGCCCAAAAGAAACACTAAAACTCAGTTTATTTTCAATATCTTTCATACTTGAAAGGCAAACTTCTTAATTCTAGGACTGTTTTTTTCACAACTGTGAAGTTACTGGCAGTGTTAGATTTTCATGTAAAATTATTCTGGAGCTTTTAAAACAGTGCCCCCCTGAGGCCTTCCTGAAATCAGGCACTGAACAATTCACTTCATTCTACCTGCTGCTGCGGGAGACAAGGAAGTCAGTTCAATGACTTATCAATGAAATATGAAAACACTCTTTTTTCTCAAAGTCGACCCTGTCATCCCAGCTCCATGGATCTCAGCCAGTGGCATACCATGCACATTCCTCAGAGGAATTAGGAAGCCAGTAGAATATATTCTTCAGAGTAATTATGAAGCCAGTGTCACTCATTTATGTTACAAACACATAAATAATGTTCATTTACAGTATGTTGCATACAGTTTTGAAGACTCTACAAATGTTGAATTATTTAATCCTAGTTGTTAGTACCACTTCTTTGTAGCTTTGCTTTTTTATTATATCCGTTCAAATAAGGAAACTGAGCTACAGAAGGAAAAGTAACTTGCTCAAGGTTATAGCTAGTACCTGGCATGATTTGAGCCTAGACCATCTGGTTCCGAAACCGTGCCTTAACCACTCCACTTCTGTCTCTCCATGGTCCTTAAGGACCTTAGGTTTCTGAGAACCAGAGAGTCGGAGGAGGCACTCAAGGTGATAAGAACAGAATGAACAACGACTTGGAGAGGAACAGAAGAACTTCCTGGAAAAATGCAGTGTGCTCAGGCTGATTTAGTGACTTATTTGATAGTGGTATAAAATAAGACTGGTAATTAAAAATAGTTGTATGGTAGTAATGACCTCAGTTGCCAGAATAAACATACAAAGCAAATATTTTGGATGAAGGTAATACATTTCTGCGTATCGGCAACATCCTTCCTGAATCTCAGTTGTCCTCAAGCCCTTTGGTAAAATAGAATTCTCTTTTTCAGGGAGTGGGTTGAGGTTCACTAAGACCAATCTAGGTTCAGTGGTTCAATAAATGGCCTCACAGGACTCAGTGTAATTATACCCTTAGCGACACTTTGTTACCATGAAGAGGATACAAAGCAAAATTATCAAAGGGAAAAGGGGCATGAGACATAAGTATGGAGGAAACCAAGCACCAGATTTCTGGAGTCCCCTACCTGAGGAGTCACAAAGGGCACATATAGTTTCTCCAGCATTGGATTGTGACAACATATATGAAGGTGTTTTTTGTTTGTTTGTTTGTTTTTGTTTTTTGTTTTTTGCTTTTACCGAGGAAGCTAATCAGATGCTCAGCATCCAAGGTTTAAATTGGGGACTGGTCACACGGGCACATTCTGCCTCACATGTATCTAAATTCTAGAATCCCAGAGGGAAAGCAGGTGTTCAGCATAAACCACATTATTTACACAAACAATGAGCCGCTCTTATCATTTAAAGAAAGCTTTATATTGGTGTAGGAAACTCTATCAGCCGAATCCCCAGGTGCAAGCCAAGCGTAACCTTGCAAGTGGGATTTTCTAAGGACAGGTGGTCTCAGGCTTGTTATGGTAACTCTTTTCTGCACAGAGGGTCTCCAGAAGAATGTTCTTTATAAGTAAAGAATATTGCCTTTTATTCGAAGTCTGAGATCCCAAGTGAAAGAGGCACCTATATTTTTAAAATAAGTCCATTTATTTGATCTATGCTTGTGAAATTATAGAGATGCTGGGTCACAAAGCTGGCCTACATGTAGACTAAGACCTCAAGTGGAGAAGAACCAATATCTGTAAAACAACCTTACATTTAAAAGTATAATGCAGGGGCACCTGGGTGGCCCAGTGGGTTAAAGCCTCTGCCTTCGGCTCAGGTCATGATCCCAGGGTCTTGGGATCGAGCCCCCCATCTGGCTCTCTGCTCTGCAGGGAGCCTGCTTCCTCCTCTCTCTCTCTGCCTACCTGTGATCTCTCTGTCAAATAAATAAATAAAATCTTTAAAAAAAATAAAAGTATAATGCAAGACATTCTTGCAAGTGTTGCAAAAGAGGGTGGCTCAACAGACACATGAAACAGTGCTCCACATCACTCAGCATCAGGGAAATACAAATCAAAACCACAATGAGATATCACCTCACACCAGTCAGAATGGCTAAAATTAACAAGTCAGGAAACAGGTGTTGGTGAGGATGCGGAGAAAGGGGAACCCTCCTACACTGTTGGTGGGAATGCAGGCTGGTGCAGCCACTCTGGAAAACAGTATGTAGATTCCTCAAAAAGTTGAAAATAGAACTACCCTATGACCCAGCAATCACACTACTGGGTATTTACCCTAAAGATAAAAATGTAGTGATCCGAAGGGGCACGTTTGCCCCAATGTTTATAGTAGCAATGTCCACAATAGCCAAACTATGGAAAGAGCCTAGATATCCATCAGCAGATGAATGGATAAAGAAGATGTGGCATATATATATAATTGAATATTGTTCAGCCATCAAAATGTGAAATCTTGTCATTTGTAAGGATGCAGATGGAACTAGAGGGTATGATGCAGTCAGAGAAAGACAATTATCATATGATCTTGCCGATATGTGGAATTTGAGAAACAAGGCAGAGGATCATAGGGGAAGAGAGGAAAAGATGAAACGGGACAAAACCAGAGAGGAAGACAAACTATAAGAGACTCTTAATCTCAGGAACCCAACTGAGGGTCGCTGGAGTGGAAGGGGGTGGGAGGGATGGGGTGGCTCAGTGATGGACACTGGGGGAAGGTATATGCTATGGTGAGCTCTGTGAATTGAGTAAGACTGATGAATCACAGACCTGTACCTCTGAAACAAATAATACATTATATGTTAATAAAATATACATATATTTCATATATATATGAAAGATGGTAGCTCAAGTGAATGGGTAAACATTAGCCTATCCCCATCTTAAATGTTTATGGAGTGCTAGTAGCAGTACAGAGCTTGATGAGACCTGGATGTTCTTTTTCATCCTTTGGACAACACACAAATCTCCCTGTAGAGGCCTGGAGAAAGGGGGGAACCACCTGGAGAAAGGGAGAGACCACCCAGAAGTGGTTGTGATACTGGGGTCATGGATTTAATTTAGACAAAACAAAGATAAGTAATGTTTCTGAAAGCCTGAATTTTCTGATGGCAAATTGAAGGAAATATCAGAGATATTATAGAAAAAGAATTGCCTTTGAAATAGACTAAAACCAAAAGATGGAAAAAATATGCTGGTAATATTTTTAATGAATATGGATGACTACATGATACTGTAAATTTATAATATAAATGTATACTAAATTGGTATGATGGGATTCAGTGTTATCTGTTTCTTGTGTTTAGTAAGAATTACTAATTAAATGCAGTTTCAGGCATTTCATAGTATTCCAAGGAGATTGGATTGAAAAGAAAAATTTTATACCTGAAAAGCCAAACACCAATAAACATACAAATAAACACTAAAAATCAGAACCTTATCATACAGACTTAAAAATAACCTTCCCAATGCTTTGAGTGTTTTGTTTGTAATTCACTTTGAAGTTGTTGGTAATGTTTGCTAAACTTTGTTGCAGAATCATTCTAGCCCTTTTAAAACATGTTGCATTTTTTAATACAGAAGATCTTATAATCTCAATTGGTTTAAATTTGCAGTCCGTGTCATGCTACATTTTTCATTTACTAGTATTTAGAAAAACTAGATAGTGGTATACTTAATACAATATGAAAACTGCTGATTTTGTGGTTAAATCTGATTTTGTTGTTTAAATATTTCTGATACTTCCTACTTTTTGGAATCTTAATAGTTATAGCAATTATGTTACAAAATGAAAAAAAATTATTATCTTCTGAGTGAAATAAAATAAGTGAATAAATAGTAAACAACTTACATTTGAATAGCAGTTGTAAAATCTGATTTGCTTGCATTTTTCTGTATCTAGACCTTAGAAAATTACTCATAAAGTGACTAATATTTTTTTTAAAGATTTAATTTATTTATTTTACAGAGATCACAAGTAGGCAGAGAGGCAGGCAGAGAGAGAGGAGGAAGCAGGCTCCCTGATGAGCAGAGAACCCGATGCAGGGCTCGATCCCAGGACCCTGGGATCATGACCTGAGCCAAAAGCAGAGGCTTTAACCCACTGAGCCACCCGGCGCCCCAGCAGGCAATATCTTCTTTCCAATTCCACCACATAGGATAATTTAAATGCTATTTATACACATATTAAACAAATTTTGAATTTTCTTAAAATACTGTAGATATTATTACAGATATAAGCTATTATCTAGTATCTCTCACACTCTTTCCCTGATATAAAATAACTTATTACTGTAATGAACTGTTACAACTGTTAAAGAACTGTATTGAAATATCAATTAAGGAAATCAGCAGTTCTGTATATTTCATTCCATAAATTTTTTCAGAAAGGCAGAAGAACATCTACTGTCCTTGAATGCAATGAGTAATGACCATTTTTAAAAAATGGTTATAAACTTTGTTTTCATATTACAAAGTTTTTGTACAGAAATACTTCCTTTTACTGATCCAAATACTCTGAATACAAGCAAATGCTTAATCTCTATAATTTAATTTGTCAAGGAATAGCTTCTGCTCTCCCAGGTTTTATCATTTGTATAGGGCTAAAATCCATTATTATTCAGTAAACATTTATAGATTTCCTGGAATTATTCTCTTTCATCTAATGGATGACTTCAAAAATAAAAAGGGATACAGAGGATAAATATTTAACAGAGGCTAAACAATGATAAATAACAGGTGGTGTGAAATAGTTTTTTAAAATTTATTTTTATTTATTTTTTTCAGCCTTATATCATGGCCGAGAAAGATTAGATTTTTGTGTTTTTCTTTTGCCAGGGACTCTTACGCTGAAGAATTACTCCTCTAAGATCAGAAAAAGAAAACAAATGTATAAAAATATTACACAGATGTTGCAAACATTAAACAAACACTTAGGGTTGCCTGGCAGTATTTCTGTTGCAATATTCTATTAAAAATGTGTTTCAATGAAATCCTTTTAGAGAAGTTTTTGCTCTGCCAACATCTCGTATTCATTTCCTGGCAAAAGGAGATGTGGGTGGCAGTGACTAATTGAACTAGCAGCTACTGTTTACCAGACGAGTTTGGACAGATTATATTCATGATGGCCAAATGAAATAAAAACCATTGAATACAGTAGGAGTGAGACAATCTGAGAGGGCAATTGAGTTTTATCTGATAGCATACTGAATAATCTGACTTATTAAAGTTCACTGGCATTTGGTGGCCACCTACATAGTCAAGTGCTGAGTGAGGCTCTGGAGCGTCAAAGAGGGCTCGGTGACAGATAGCGACTACACTTATCCTGGCGAGCACTGAGTAATGTACAGAGTGTTGAATCACTGTATTATATACCTGAAACTAATATATTAGTTATATATTAGTATGTTAATTTACTGGAATTAAAATGAAAAAAATTAAAAAATTAAAAAAATAATAAAGTGTAAAAAATGCCCCAAATAATCTTTCTTAAAGAAATGAAGGCATGTGTGTTTACAGGATGCTTTAGAGAAAATGGTTATTCTATTTTGTCTTGCACTGACTTTTAAAAAGTTCATAGGTCTCTGAAATCTGCAGTGTACTGAACAGATGGATGAAAGACATATGATTGAATTAGTAAATTACAGTGAGCCTTCTATAGGAGTGAGAGCAATGCAGATCTTGGGTTAATTTATCCTTTCTTCGTCAAGGTCAAGTCAGTCTTTTTGCTATAAGGAACAAAGATATGATTGCCTCACATTTACATAGCACTTCTTTTTTTTTTTTTAAGATTTTATTTATTTATTTGACAGAGAGAGATCACAAGTAGACGGAGAGTCAGGCAGAGAGAGAGAGAGAGGGAAGCAGGCTCCCTGCTGAGCAGAGAGCCCGACTCGGGACTCCATCCCAGGACCCTGAGATCATGACCTGAGCTGAAGGCAGAAGCTTAACCCACTGAGCCACCCAGGCGCCCCTACATAGCACTTCTTATTTGTTAAAGGATTTTTTTTTTTCTGTTCTCACAAAATCATTTTTAGGAAAACAGAACAGGTAGGTTATTTTTCTATCCTTCAGAGAATTGTGTATGCATGCACTGAACAAAATTTAAGAAAAGAGAGAAAATGAGGAGCAAGTTGGGTATGGGAATTCGGTGATCATTTAAGACATTTTCATTACAGTTCAAAATTCAGTGTGATTTTAATATTTTATTACTGCTATTGACATACACCCAAGTCTGTAAAATTTTAAGTTTATTATCCACTTTGAAGCATTGAACAGAAGACAGAAATAAATGATTAATTAAGTACAGAGGTCAGTGTCATGGTTTTCAACCTTTCTTTTAAATCTCCCACAGATCAGTGTTGTTTTGTTAAAATTTGGAAATGTAAGGTGCATGTCATAATTGCTTACTTAATTAATGTTTTTTGAGCGTGATGTAAGTATTTTTTTCTACAAAAGAAACTTGAAATATGGTGATACTTCACATTTTGAATTCAGTATATATGATGATATCCTCTGAATTCAGAAAACTCAAGGTAAAGTTCTGAACTGCAGAATTTGATATTTTGAAAAACAAATTAATAATAATTTCACAGAGTGATTTATTATAATATTCAATAATTCTATGTTACATATAACCAATGACTTGAATAAGTCCTAAACTTAACTAATATAATTCAAAACTGTTTTGGTGGGTGCGGGGCATGGAGTAAAAGAACATGATGTGATTATTTTGAGAATTAGCTGGTTTCTTCTGGGCAAATTAAAATCCAAAGATCACACTCCTGAATATATTCTATTCTTGATGTGTCTGACGAAAGAAATAGTTAATAAGATTTGCAAAACCTGGAAGAAAAGGAAGTGATAGGAGATCAAAATGTAATCAATAAGCGTGATTTGCAAAGCTAACACTTAGAATCACCTAAATGTATGCTGTATAGGGAAAGGGGATCAAAGAGGGTAGGGAAATTTTGGAGTAAGGTACATATGGTTGCAAATAAGAAGTCTGCAAAGTGAGTCTTCTACAGCAACCCTGCTGCCACCAAGTTCATTTATGGAGGGACTAAGTAATAGACGGTTCAATTTTAATTACATGGGCTCTCATTGGGCTAGATATCTTGAATTGCTGATCTGGTTCTTGTTCGTCATCTCTCTATGTCCTCAGTCCTACCAAATTGCTTCTTTTTGTGATAGGATCATTAAAGATGGTGTGCAAAGGGTAGAAAATAAAATGGACCACAGGTACCATCTCCCATTCAGTCTTGTCTTAAATAGTGCAGCATAAACATAATAGAGAATACACATTTCAAAAAAATGGTATTGTTGCTTAAAAGAGTGTCTTAATCACCATTCTGAGACTATAACCGTTACCAGTTGAAGAGAATTTATGGAACCTTAGGTCAATGCCTTTGTGGATCAACATAAAATTAAATGCTGTATCCTGTTCTGACCAAAACATGTGCTATATATTCATTGCAATGTTACAGTCTACACTGTAATAATGTATTCACTCTCACAGTTTCTTCAAATTTACAGCCTTTCCCTGTTTTCATTGATCTTCACAGAAGCTGGAGAAGGAGGTTCTGCTTTTGAATCTGGATCCTGCAGCTGGCACCATGCAGGTCACGGAATGTGTCTGTTTTGCTTCCCACTGTATCTCTAACAGCTAGCACAGTACCTGACATAGTAGATGTTCTTCCCTTTCCAAATTTATTGAATGAATGAATGAATGAATGAGTGTATGAGTGAATAGTAGACTTATTAATGTCAAACAAACATCAGTCTAGATTTCCATTTTGCCAACATGAAGACTGTCTGGCATGGGCTTTTGCTGCTGAGATATGAAGTATTTTTTTTTTTTTTTATCTCACAAAGCAATGAAATTACTAAATTCCTGGATGACCATTTATTAACTGATCATCCCTTTTGGCTGATTTGGGGATATCACTTCCAGTTAGGATGTGCATCTCTCCTGGATGTGGATAGTCTCAAGATCCTGACTCCTAGTGTATTAATTTGTCTGATTAGGACTCCGGTTGGTTGTTCTGTAGTTTGTAATGTATGGTTTCTACTTAATATTTTTTTGCCTTTAAACATATGAACAAAAGCTTACCTCTGAAGCCAAAAGTCCAAAGTTAATTCCGATTAATGTTAAAGCATTACCACTATACCATGTGTTGATCTTATTTTCACAACCCTAAGGAAAAAAAGTTATTTGGATTGACTTGGAGATGGAAATGGTCTTATATGTAATTCTATTACAAAGAAGAAGAAACATAGAGATAATAATTTACCAAAGTCTAAAAAGCAAGTAAATGTGTAACTGGAGACCAGACTTTTTAGCCCAGAGAAATTCATATGATAGCACGACATCTCAGTTACTACTTTTAAAGTTGCTAAGATGTCATGTACTTAAACTCAGAAAATTTTTTTAAAAGATTTTATCTCTAAGTACTCTCTACACCCAATGTGGGGCTCGAACATATAACCTTGAGATCAAGAGTTGCACACTCCACTGACTGAGCCTGCCAGGTGCCCTGAAATCAGAAATTTATTAAATCTAGAGAGTGATTTAATTTTCTGCAGATTACTGTAATTCAGCAAGGTATATACTTCAACCTAAAGTGATTATTTCTCAAATAGGAAAAGCTATTTATTTATTTATTTTTAAAAACTTATTGTATTATTATTATAAAAGAGTTTATTTATTTCACAGAGAAAGATAGTGAGAGAGGGAACACAAACAGGGGAAGTGGGAGAGGGAGAAGCAGGCTTCCCACTGAGCAGGCAACTGGATGTGGGGCTCGATCCCAGGACCCTGGGATCATGACCTGAGCTGAAGGCAGACGCTTAATGACTGAGATACCCAGGCGTCCCAGGAAGAGATTTTTTAAAACAACATAAGGCTCTATTTATCTATAAATGAATTATGTAATTGAAAAATAAATCTTACAGTTAGAATAACATCAGCATACAAACTATATAAAATATTAGAAGTTCTTGGGATGAAAATCTCATTTATCAGTAACCTCTAACTGTAAGTAGCAGATGAACCCCTACTCTTGCTTCTGCTACATTTACCCGAACACTGCTTGTGTCATTGCTAGGCTCCCCTCCCTTTAGTTTTTGCCAATCCTCATAACTCTTTGCTTCTGGTACTGCAACTCCCTTACCAACCCTAAACACCAGAGATTTACCAAAAGTGCCTCCTCTCTTTGCAGGGATTTGAGAACATGGATTGGAGAGAAAGATTGATGGTATTCTAAGTTCTAGGAGCACTTACATGGCATAATTTCAGAAAGTTTAATTTATTTATTATATACCTGAAATAATTATTCATCTAATTATGAGTTTAGTTTCATAAAGTAACTGGAGAACCTAATCACTCTGAATAAAATTGTTTTTATATAAAACTTTGCTCAGAATTCTAAATTGACTTGGAAAAAAAAAACAACAAAGGAGGCAGTGTAAACACTTAGAGAGCTTTATCCTTACCTCTAGGTAAGTTGCATTCAGTGGCTCATCACAAAACCACTTTCTTAATGTAGAATTTGTGCAAGAACATGGCACCTGTTCTGGAGTTTCTTTATTTTTATTCTTTATCCAATCTGTGTAATTGTACTGGCCACAACATTGCAACTAGAAAAAAAAAAATTCTATGAATTTTACTATAAAATATTCAGAATGCAGTTAATTATGATTCCCAGGCACAATAAAGTAGTTTTTGTGAAGAAGATGTATTCTTCTCCATTGGAATGTAGTGAATTACAAATATAAGCATAGTTTTGTTGGTTTAATCCATACTTTGTTGCTACTGTTGTTGATGCTAACCAGAACTAAAGACCTTTAAATACAAGTGGGCTATGTTTGCATAAAATTGTTAGGTCTGAACTTAGCCTAAAGGAACACAGGATGGAAGGTGAACCTGCCTTACTGAAGCTACAAATTATGCCTGGACCAGAATACAGAAGAGGAAATCATTGTTGCCATATCTCCCTTCCCACTGTAGTAGTTCTCTTTATATTTATCCCCCAAATGCTGCCATATGTATGTAATATACATAGAGAGGTTCAGGGTTCTTTTTATTCTCTTAGGATTAATGTAAGATATTAACTTCCAATTTTGTATTGTGTGAAAATGGCCACAGAGAACCAAAAAGGATGATAAGGCAAACAGCCATAGAAATGATAAGATATTTAAGAAATATCTCATTTCCAATCCTATAAAGTTGAATTGGAAGGATGTGAAAGAATCAGCTTATGTTTTTGTCACCAAGAATAAGAGACAAAGTTGGAGTGAATATTTCATTGTTTTCTAACCTTGTTATTGAAAATTATGACATCAGTCCTGCCTATGTCACAATATGTACCAACAATCTTGGAAATGACTGACTAAAATAATGCTTTAGAGTTTGGGTATTGAAAATGAGCTTGATCGAATCTGTATGCACTATCTCAACTACACTCATGACAGGAACTATAAGCTTAATTCTCATTAATAATAGTGATGTCATACATAGAACTGTTTTCCTGTTCATCAGGTTATGTTCACAGGAGGGTCTGATTCTCTACCATCAGTCCTAATGCAATCCAAAAAGGCAATACATGTACATGTCACAGATATATATCGGAGGAGGGAAAAAAAAAACCAAGATGAGTAAAAGCATTTATAATTATATTTCAATTCTCCTAAAATGCCATACTGTTAATATATACACCAAGAATAATAACTATGTTTATGTGGGGGCACCTAGTATAGTAGTTAAGAGTACAACATCTAAGACTACATTTTCTGGAATTGAATCTTGGCTCTTCCACTTAATTAGCTGTGTGACCCTGGGTATGTTACTACCTATAAAATGAGGATAATAGTTCTTACTTCATTGGGTTGGAAGGATTAGATGAATTGATACATGCAAAACACTTACAAAAAGATCTGGGGCTATGTCAATGCTTGCTATTTTCTTTATCAAGCATTTATGGTCTTCCAGCTGCCGATCTATTCCTGTAAACCATCTGGGAGACAATATCCATTCCTGTACCCTGCCTAGATATATTTGAACTGTGAAATAATCCTAATAATGTTAGCTAACAAGTATTAGTTACTTATTATGTTCCAGATCCAAGGTTCCCTATACATTCTATATATGACTTCATTGATTCCTGCCAACCAGAGGCAAGGATTATTCTGTCCATTTTACAAATATGGAACTTGAAATTAATAGGTTTACTTGTCCAGGGTCAAAAAGCTATGTGGCAAACCTGACATTCTGGCTCAAATGTTAACTAACATGCTTCCTTGCAGCTGGCAACGACTGTCTTGGGACTTCTCTCTCACAGGTGTCGCAGGGCAGACTACGCCACTTGGCAGAAGACCACCAGCTCTTCTACAGGTGAAACCAGGTTAAAATGCACATCAGTTAACCAAGAATAGGAGATATAAGTTATAAAAGAAGGATAAAACTCAAGATTTGTAAGTGGGAACAGTGTTATTAAGCCAGTTCTGGGGAAAAGAAATACAAAAACCTCTCGCTTCTCTGTCCCTATGTCCTGCCCTTACCTTCCTCCATTGACACTATGGTGATCATGTTTGACATTCATTTTTTTTAAGTTTTATGTTCATTTTTTCTTACTGTTTTCTGTAGAGAATTCAGAATAATCCATTTGGGTATATCTTCAGGCATATCTTTAGATCCATACTCAATAATGATTAAGTCAATTTTATCATACAATACTTGGTGAACCTGTTGAAAATTGATCAAAAGTCAAAATCTGAAGTTATATGATATTTGTCTTTTTCTGACTGTCTTATTTTGTTTAGCATAATACTCTCTAGCTCCATCCATATTGTTCCAAATGGCAGGATTTCATTCTTTCTATGGCTGAGTAATATTCCATTGTATATATAATCACTAATTCTATGCCTGAAATTATAAACTAACTGGAATTTAAATAAAAACCTGGAAAGAAAAAAGGTTAAAATCTGAAAGAAACTTTCTTTATGGTTCCTAATAAGAGAGTATTCTAGTCAGTTTGCTGTTTTCTGCTTATTACTAAGCGTTTTCTTTTTCTTCTTTATTCTCTTTTTTAACAATGTCATGTGAGTGTGGAGGCATTTGGTTTTTTGCATTGAGATCTATGGGAGGAATATATGAGATTTCTTTTATGATTAGGGAGTAAGTTATGTGCCATTCTTCTGAATGTTGAAGGATTCTGCCTTTCTTCTTGTACCCTCAGAAAAAAATTGTGAAAGACCTTGAAATGACCCAAAAGGATTGCTGAGTATTTTTCCAATGGAATAGGCTTTCCTTTTTTTTTTTTAATTTTATTTTATTTATTGGAGAGAGAGAGTGAGAGAGCATGAGAGGGGAGGTCAGAGGGAGAAGCAGACTCCCCATGGAGCTGGGAGCCTGATGTAGGACTCGATCCCAGGGCTCTGGGATCATGACCTGAGCCGAAGGCAGTCGCCCAACCAACTGAGCCACCCAGGTGCCCCAGGAATAGGCTTTCTTTAGCATAACTTCAGGGTCTTCCCATGGGGGGTCTGTACCTTTCTCAGTTTTTAACTTACTTTACAACTTTTGTAAGTCGTAGTAAGCTATTGTTAGACAATTGATTGTCGGAGAAATACAAATGAATTTTTCCTGGTGGCATGTAACTGGTATCGCCCCTCAACCATGTTTTGTATATATTAAGATATGATCTTTATAACTGCCTTCTCTTTGGACTCTCCCTCAAACTGGTAGAAAGTGAAAACTTCTTACCCATTCCCACATTAATCCAGATGTTAAATAAAATCATTGACTTGTGCCTACTGTATATTAATCCAAGAATTATGCTTTTTAATTGAAAAAATTATCCTTTCAAAATACTATAACAAAAAAATCAGATTTGAAGGTTTGGAGGGGAACTACTATTTCAAAATCTATATATTGTGGAAGTAAATTTTAATAGTAACTTACTTAAATATTTAAAAGGTTATATGACTTTCGTAGCTAAGATAAAAGGTAGAAAGCAGAGATAGTATTTCCGTTTTGTGAACAAGGAGATACGCAGAGAATTTAGTTATTTGCTTTGTTTACATGAATAATGATGAGGAGCTGAAACTTTTAAATATGGTTCATTTGAATTCTAGTCTAATGATTTCCCATTGTATTATGCTGTCTTTGAGTAATGAAAATAAAATTACTGGTGGGAGTACCACAACAATTAAACCATGTGTACAAGATCTCTAAGTTATTTATTGAACTTATTTTCTAAGTTTATTTTTTAAAGGTTTTATTTATTTATTTGAGAGAGAAAGAGTGAAAGAGAGAGCATGAGAAGGGGGAGGGTCAGAGGGAGAAGCAGACTCCCTGCTGGGCAGGGAGCCTGATGTGAGACTAGATCCTGAGACTCCAGGATCATGACCTGAACCGAAGGCAGTCACTTAACCAACTGAGCCACCCAGGCACCCAAGTTTTATTTAGAATAGAAAATATTTTTCCGTTTTATATTGTTGTGGGGAAGGAGCAGACTTAAGCCCTTATTTACCCTCTAAAGCATTATTCGGGAGATCCAGAGTGTATATAAATCACATCTTAGTACATAAGAGTATCACATATGATCTCTGTGACTACTATATAAATAAAACTCCCTCACCCATATTTATTTTGACAAACATCCATTGAAGCCCTACTGTACCTTCAACACTGTTGGGTGCTCTAAGTGGCATAAAAGATTTAGAGGCTCCTAAGAGCTTAATCTAATATGAATATAGAAGAAAAATCAATGTAAACAAGCTGTTAGCTCTAGACTCAGTTAATAAGTGTTTGAATCCAGGCACTATCATTCGGCCATGATGTATTTTAGCAAGTATTTCTCCTCTCAAAGCCTCAGTCTCCTGTTCTAGAAAGTAGGACTAACAATGCATCTCTGGGGATTGTTGTGAGGATCAAAACTATATTGCCTATAAAGTGGTTATCCCAATTTCTGGCACATGGTAATTATTCTCAAATGGCCTTTCTGATTTTTTTTTAATCTTTTTTTTTTTTTTTTAAAGATTTTGTTTTTTCATTTGACAGACGGAGATCACAAGTAGGCAGAGAGGCAGGCAGAGAGAGAGAAGCGGGAGGAAGCAAGCTCCCCACGGAGCAGAGAGCCCGATGCGGGGCTCGATCCCTGGACCCTGAGACCATGACCTGGGCGGAAGGCAGAGGCTTTAACCCACTGAGTCACCCAGGTGCCCCGGCCCTTCTGATTCTTAGTAGAGACGTGTATGTGAATAATAGCTAAGTGACTATGGACAACGTTGATGAATTAAATTTATGTGCAAAGGATCCCTAAGTGTTATATTCAAGTTGTATCACCAGATCCCAAAGTGAGAGGCTGATCAGTTAGGATGTAGTGGTTTGCCACAAAAACAGCTTTACAGAACTCACATGCTGCACACGCGCGCGCGCGCGCACACACACACACACACTCTTACACACGAGAAGAAATTTTAGTACTAAGTGTTAGGTCATTAGCAAGAAGTCCTGGGTGGTTAGATATCCAGGATAGATAGCAAGCACAGGAGAGCAAATGAAGCTGGAAGGCAATGGTGTTATGTACGAAAGATTTTTGGGGGTTTGGTCATTGTTTGGGATTCTACATCAGAGAGAATTTGAAGGCTAGGAAGCACAGGAATGCATCAGGGGCTTTCTTTGGAAATTAATTAAGGAAAGGAAGAGAGTCCTTAAGTAGCTACTCTGTAACAGAAACTTTTTAAGTTGTCAGTTGATGGTCACTCTATATGGGAAGTAGGAATGAAGCATATATACAGATGAAGACATAGGCTCAGGGCTGTGAAGTAGCTTGTTGAGCACTCGCCATCTGCAGATCTGTATGACTTCAAGTCCGTGTTCTTTCCCTGCAGGACAATCTCCCACAACACAAATATAGACCATGATTGCACTGAAACCATGAAATCTCTTTAAAAATTACAAATCATCATTGACCTTAATAGATAAGTGTTGTTTCCAAAAGTTTTTTTCCAGATAATTTATTATATGTTTTTAATGTTAATTTGACACATGTAAATCTTATTGTGATTAATCATATCACTCATGACCCACAACTGTGCAAAATACATGAATTATTCAGTTCATATTTATTTATTTATTCATTTGTTATTTTAAAGATTTTTAAAAAAATTTAATTGAGGGGGTGGGCAGGGAGGGGCAGAGGGAGAGAATCTTCAAGCAGATTCTCTGCTCAGCAGGAAGCCTGACACAGGGCTTGATATCACAACCCATGATCATGACCTGAGCTGAAATCAAGACTTGGATATTTAATGAACTGAGCCATCTAGGTGCTTCCAGTTTATCTAATTTAAGTAAAGTCACTAAATTTCAAATTTGTACAAATCTAAAGGTATTTCTTTATAAAAAATAGAGTATGGTCAGTCTATATAGAAAAATAGAATTGGGTCAATCATGGTAGCCACAGTTGGCTGGGGGCCAATTTTGGACTTCCTGCACTCAGTATCACCCCTTCTTCCCCCATGTTCTTTGTTTATATTTTTCTCAATCTTCTGCTGAGTTGAAGATAAATTTCCCTAGCCCCCTTTCAGATCTGATCCCTGGCCCTTTCCTTAGAGAATTATATAGTACTTCCAATGAATCTACCCCCCCCCCCACCCTGCAAAGCCATTTACCTTTCACTCTTAATATAGGCTCATAGCTCTCAATATTTTAAGATATCTAATTTTCTTTAGATTTCAAATAAAAAGATGATCTTTCCATACCTCCTTTTCCTTTATAAAGATGAATGTTGAAAGCACAACCTGAACACCAAAGGCCCACATTAGCAGTGCTGTGTACTGAAACAAAAGAAAAACAGAGATGGCAACTGTGCTTCTAATATGTGTCTTAGATGCTTCAGGGATGGCAAGACACATGTCTAGGAAATACACAGTCTTAAAATACACACAGGTATTGATGGTCCCCTGCTTTCATATACATGAGTGAAGTTATTCAAACAAAAAGGCAAAGAATAAAATTCACTGAGCATTTGGATAAGAATTGAGAGAGAAGTGATAGTGTTCAGTGAGCACACTATAGACCACTTGGTCTAACAAAGTTGTTGATGATTTTCCTTCATTCAAACCCAAAACTGTCATAGCAGGGAACTCACTTATCTGGACCTTCCCTTAACATCCAGTCTGCTAACACTAGAAATCTCACTGAATTGAGACTTACTACACAAACCCGTCAGGTGCAAAGTAACAATAACAACAAACCCCCAGAAAATAACAAAAGCATCTGCTAGAGTAAAATTAAGTCTTTATATACATTTAAACTATTCCTTTGAAAACTGAAAATACTTCTATCCAAGTCAAGTGAAATTATTTCCACGCTTATGTAACTATATTTTTTAAACTTATGGTCACTGCAATCTTCTTCATGATAGGAGCACATAGTAGCACATATTATCTAGAATTTATAATGATTTTTTAAAGTTAGCAGTATGAATATTTAACTAACTAAAATATAAGAATGACTTACTGTTAGTATTCTTAATTTCACATATTTTAAACATTACTACTTTAAAACAGTTAACTAAAATTTGTTGGTTGATATAAATTATACTTCCTATTTTCAGAGACAAAAATATGGTCTTTAGATCTGTTTAGAAGTTCAGATTTTTAATACTTCTATATATGATATCTGTTAATCTTCACTAAAATAAAATTGGTAGAGCAGGAAAAATTGTGTAAAGCAATAAAAGAATATTACTGGGTTTCTTTTTAATGGCAAGCTGGTTGTGGTCTAATGAACATTCCCAGGTTTCTGATCCTGTAGGGGTATGCAATATTACCTTTGATGAAACTACCGTTCGATTCTGTATACAGTTAACTTACAGAATTCTGATAGTAATAGAAAAGTTCCCTGTCCGTTGCAATGCAAAATGATTCCTATTCATGGAAAGGCAAATGAATATAGTCTATAGAGAATATAAATCTCTAATTCTCCTTCAACCAGTTTTTACTTCTTACTGGTTCCCTTACTGATGATTTAAATCAAGTCTCTGACACATGTTCATTGACACAAATGTAAGGCATGATTTTTACCTTTGAAGATTCCCTTTTAACAGTAGTTAGATGTTTATCGTAACAAGAAAAATTCAGTTATTTATGTGTTATTAGTGCTTAGAGAGTACAGTGAGATACTGCCCAAGAACTTTTAAAAAAGGGAAGTAGAACTGTCCCAAAGCGGCGCCTGGGTGGCTCCTTCAGTTAAGCGTCTGCCTTTCGCTCAGGTCATGTTCTCAGGGTCCTGGGATAGAGCCCTGTGTGGGGCTCCCTGCATGGTGGGGAGTGTGCTCTCACTCTTCTTCTGTCCCCCTCCCCCAAGTCATGCTCTCTCTCTCTCCTTCTCCAAAGAAAAGAAAATCCTAAAAACAAAACCAAACCAAACCCCAAATAGAGCCAAAAACAAAGTTTAAACTGTAAAACTAGTATCTATTCAATTGGAGTAGGCATGCAAAGTCACCATTAAGCCGAAGTATAGTACTTAGGCCTATAAAATTGGACCATAACCTGACTGTGTGAATTAACATGGTTAAAGGAAAAATGTATCCATCAGAAAAGTATTGGTAAATTCAGAGGAGAAGAGCAAAAGTGGCTTGATGGCCAAATGTAGCACTGCCCTTCCTTGGGGCATCCAAAGAAGAGTGTGGTGTCTTGGCTCCAGGACCCAGTATTATGTACATTCCTTATGATGAGGTCTGTCAGACTTCTCAGTCACAGCCCATTAATACTTGAATCCAATAAGGGAGAAACTTAGAAGATGCCTGTTTTTCTCCTTCTAGTTTCGCCTTTCCTTACTGACCCCATCTTACACTAGTACCAAGCTCTGTGCTTTCTTTGCCTAAATGGAAATTTATGGCAAGGAGCAAATCAAAACTTTCCTGTAAGTCATTTCTGTCCTGGTCTCCAGATCCAAAATTAGAAGCCCAGTGAGAAAATTGTGCTCAGTATCATGGAAGAAGAGAAAGGTGGGATTTGAGAAGAGAGAGTGAAGTCTCTTTTTAGACTAAAAAGAGTCTGAGACTGATCGTGGAGGCTTATTCATTCCCAGAACAACAGAGTCTCTCACTGGGCTTCCTGCAGTTCCCCAGGTGAGTGGTCAGACCACAGAGGGAAAAGGAAGTGTGGTTTCCAGCTTTGCCCAAAAAGCTTCTGCTGGGGGAATATTCAAATTAGAAGAGCTATCAATTATTGGGAAATAACTAATTCCTGTGTCAGGCGTTAGTCCTTTAATTGCTGTGTCACTGGGAGGGTGAATGTTTCAGGGGAAGCATACTGTGGAGAAGGAGCTGAGGTCATGCTCTCTACCAGTCCTTCGCAAAAGGTTTCACTGCTGCACTGTACGGTAAACTATATGGTATTCTGGATGATATATTGTAAACTGCATGAAGAGCTGCTCTGCCTTTGCCACCCTAGACCATTCAAACAGCAGAATGAGTAGACCGGAAAGGATCCTGCGAGCTGGGAAAGTGAGAGTTTTCATGGTAACCAGTGAAGACTGATAACCAATGTCACAGTGACCAACCAACCACCCAGACTTTCAGTGCTGCATAAAAGCTAAGTCTTTCCTCGTTCTTCCTGGTAAGAGACACAATGTCTGCAGTTGAATTTCATTTTGTTGGACAAGAGAGTGCCTGCGAATCAAAACTGATTTGATTAAAATAAAATGTTTAAAAGCTATGTTTCATCTGAGTGTGTGAATTGTGACCCATACCTGCCACATGTATGGTAAATGGCTCATGTTCATGTCTATATTCCTAATTATAGCTTATCTCTTCACATTATATGGTTAGGGAGACATAGTGTGCTAGCCAGATGCCAGAGTCTGGCCTCTCAGCAGTTTTATTTCTCTTTGTTAAATAATAAATTGTGATCTCAGTTATAAGTTAGCTTCCCACATGGCATTCCCACAGGGAGAAAACATGCTGAGTACAGGACATGTTTTCTTTTCCTTGATGGGTCCCATTGCTTGTTGGCCTTAATAGTTTATTTGGATTTTAGTCTTCAGATTCTTAATTTTGGTTAATTGTAGTTTATCCTAGGAGATGGATTCCTATTGACTCTGTTAAAAAGTAATATCTAAGTGTTAAGTGCAGAAGTCCAGATTTGATCCATGGAAAGTTCTCCGAGAACATTCTACCTAGAAGCTTCTCGAAAGGGAGTGCTTCATTTACCTTATTCCCTATGCTGCAGCGTTACGGTGATGTAAATCATTATTTCTCATTGGTGAGACACAGACACTCAAAATCAAAGATACAAATTAGTTCATGTTATTAAAATGAAATACATACCAGAAGTAGGAGCCATCTGACTTCGTTGTGAATTCCCAAATAACCCAAGAGACAAAGAAGAACGATAGCAGATCCAGTTCCCATCAAAATTTGAAAAATATATACTATCAAGTGGTTATTTTCATCTGTGGAAACCACAAAATAAATTATTATCAAGTAATGTTGTGTTCTATTTAATAATATATGTAGTAACCCAAGATTTCCCCAAGCAGTTTCTGCCAAACCTGTAGGATTCTCCATCTCTCTTTTTTAAACTTCATTCTAGCACCCTCTTACTTAGCCTTGGCAACAATTTTTCTTCCATTAATGATATAATAGAAAATTTCTTCAATCTCAAAAGATCTCTTTCCCTTTGCCTTATCTTCGTTGTCTTCTATGAAAGCAGAAATTTTTTCCTGGAGTGAACTCTTCTATATTTAATGAACATCTAAACATTTATGAATTTATTCATAAAAATTTGGGGGGCATCTACACACATGTGGGTTAAGTTTTTCTTATATGAAAGTCTGAGTTTATTGGTAATATGACCCCATTAAAACTATATTTTATTCTCTCTCCATCTAGATTGGGCTTTCTCTGCTAGAGACTATATATATATTTATATAGTCAACAGACTAACTGTTAAATGCTTCGTGTTATGACACAGACTGTAGAACACTAAGTGCCTAACAAATATTTGTTAAAAAAAAAAAAAGAAGAAGAAGAAAAAATAAATTAAATATGCCCCAGGTTTTATGGGAGAACAGTTGTTGGAGCCAGCCTGTTCTGGCTCATAAACGCCAACTGTTCAATTTTCACAAAATTCATCAGCCAACTCAGTTCATGTTGGCACAGTGAAATCAGCCATCGTGGCATTATATCTTTAAACCACAGAAATCAGTAAATACCATAAATCAAGACTTTCTATCCCAGAGCCAGTTGTTAAACATGTACCAGCACACCCCTGGGTACAGGAGCCCCTAAGCCAGTAGAGGGAGGAGACTGGAGAGTGTAGTTAGGTAAGATTGCTGGTGAAGGCAACACTGTGCTTGGGCTTTAAGTGAGAACTGGAAGGATCTCGGTTGGAATGACAGAGGCCTTCTGGGACACAGAACAGCACAGTATGTGTTGGAAATTCAGCTTTGCTGGCCCTTAGGATCGGAAGCAGGTGAAACTGGGAAGGTTTGTTGGGGCCAAATTATGCACACTTTTAGGCTCTTATCGGTCTTCATCACTGGAATTAAGCTCCATGAGGACAAAAATCTGTCTTGTCCTCCACTGACGGGATTGTGCCTAACATGTAGAATAGACTCTGTAAGTATTTGTCCTATGAATAAAAAATAGCAGTGGGGAACCAGAAAAAAGCTTTTCATGTTATATGGGTAGATTTTCATCTTAAATTATTTCGGTGACATTTGGAAGATGGCTGAGAAAGGAGATCAGAACACAAGGCTACCGGACGTTATTTTCGTGGCAAAGGGAAGGAAGATAGGGATCACAGGTGGCCTGGTGTTACTACAAATGGAGAGGTGAAGGCAGAATCATTTTTAAGAAGAGGTAAGTTCACTGGAAGTTGCAGATAAAAGAGAGTGGAGGAACCAACCAGTGTCTTGCCACAAACCAGTTATTTTCAGTTCCATATCTTAAAATCTTAGCTGAGATGTCGCTAAATATTTAAATACATAATTAAAAAATACAAACAGAAATTAAAGGATAAGTCTCTGACTGTTTAGGGTTTCTTTCCCCCCACATTCAAGTACATTAAGGTGAATTAAGTTTAAGGTTAAGGTGAATTAAGGTTAAGGCTAATGACAATTATCTTTCAATTCCATAAGGGAGGGAAAGAAAAGAAAACGACTTTTGCTCTACCTTAACTACTACATTATTAAAGTAGGTACTGTATGGGAACACTAAAGAAGTGGAAGCTATCATTGCCATTCTTCTGGGGAAGGAAAGGAAGACAGAAAGGCTGTCGTAAGATCTCCACACACCCACGTACTCTGAGCAAACCAGGTGTGCACTCGGACATCATGAATACTTTGCCATAAGCAAAGCATATGAACAGAAGAGAATAAAGATACCAGGCACTTAGGTGTAGGTGAAGTTCAACTAAATTATTAGTTATTTTTATAACTAAACTAAATTATATATATACTATATATACTAAATATAAACTAAATTATTAGAATATTTTATAACACTCTATTACCTATTAAGTCTTTTTATTTAGCTTTTGTTTTCCTACAAATGTATTTTTTTCTTACTTAAAGTCCACAAAGGAATGTTTGTTCTAGAGTACGCATGCCTTTTGACATGCATTTAATGATAACAGTGTTGTCTAATAGAACCTACGGACGAGTGGAAAGAATCTAAATCTGCACGGCCTAACAACATAGCCAATACCCAATAGCCACATAGGACTACCGAGCAGTTGAAATATGGCTTCTTTCCAGCCACCAAGGATAAGCGTATGAAAATAACACTTTGTTAAACTTCAGTCCATAGTGACCACAGCGTACCACAAAATTGTAAAATGAAGCGTTTCTAAATTCAGCTAAACACATTCAACCATTTCATTTATATTTGAATAATATTATATTTTATTTGCAACGTGATGGTGAGAGTAATTGAATTTTAAAAGAAATGATTTAACTTGAGCACTATGTTGGTCGCCACACTTTTCTTTCAGAGTGTATTAGAACAATCCACAATCTTCCATTCTTGGACAATGCTTAATGAATTTTGGAGAAATAGTGCCACCTGCTGAATAAATCATGCGAGCAATTATTTAAAATGGAATGCCTGGCTTCACTCAGAGAGCAAAAGAAAAATAGATACATACCCAAAGCTATGAAAACATTATTTCTATCTAGTAAGAGCCATGTACCAAATCCCATGAGTAAAAGTCCAAGAACCTACAGAAAAGAGAGTCAGTGCTTATATTTGCCAATAAAAATGCATTACATTTTCTTTATGAAATAATTATAAAGACTCTTACCAAGAAAGCTCCGTTAATGAGATTAAGAAAGTATTTAAAAATTAACGTTTTGTTTTTTCTTAACATTCTTTTTCTCCCCGGATATTGGTGTTCCTGAAAAGATAACCACAACTTTTACTATAAATAGTCAACACATTAACAACTTTAAATAATTCTGCCTGCTCATGTCATTTATTTGCACATTTTTCTTCTGATACCAGTTGTCAATATAACATTCCTCTCCACCATCCCGAATATAATGACATGTTGAAGATATCTTGAGACTGGGCCTGTCTTCTCTATCTGCACTATGCAGTTGAGACCTAGAAGGCGTTTGAATAACATGCCAATAGCCACCTTCCTAAACTTCTTTTAATTTTCAGAAAGTAAAATATTTTATTCTGTTTCTAGTCTTTTTTTTTTTTTTTAAAGATTTTATTTATTTATTTGACAGAGAGAGATCACAAGCAGGTAGAGAGAGAGGAGGAAGCAGGCTCCCTGCCGAGCAGAGAGCCCAATGCGGGGCTCGATCCCAGGACCCTGAGATCATGACCTGAGCCGAAGGCAGCGGCTTAACCCACTGAGCCACCCAGGCGCCCCTATCCTGTTTCTAGTCTTAACATACTTTGTTCTCCTTGCTGGAAAGCTTTCCCTCACCTCTGCCTGTCCCTCCTCTTTCCCAGACTAATATTGATTCCTCACTGAGGTCTCACCTTGGAAGCCTTTACCTAACCTCAATTTGCTGCCCCCTCTATTTTCTCTTTACTTGTCTCTTCTTCCCATGTAGACTCTGAGGTCTATTAGTGGACAGAGTAGGTCTTATAAAAATTATAATCCCAAAGTATAGGGCACAGTAGCTACTCACTAGATATTTGTTGAATTAATAAATGAGTAGGTGAATCAGATTATTTAATTAGGGAGTAATTTGGCATACAATGGAAGGGAACAAACCAACTTAAGGTTGTGTTAATTAACAGTATATAATTTAGTTTCCTAAAACTTTTATGGGAAAATCAACACTTAGATCATTGGTGTTTGGTGCTTTATTAGATATGAAGGTTTTAAATTTTCCTGGGCATGTTTCCGGGTTTTCTCTTTTCCTTCATTGTTTCAGTTCAGGCTAGTACCATATTTTACAAAGTATTATATAGTATTTTTTTTTTAAGATTTTATTTATTTATTTGTCAGAGAGAGAAGAGAGCATAAGCAGGAAGAGCAGCAGGCAGAGGGAGAAGCAGGGTCCCCACTGAGCAAGAAGCCTGATTCAGGACTTGATCCCAGGACTCTGGGATCATTACCTGAGCAGAAGACAGATTGCCTGACTGACTTAGCTACCCCGGTATCCCATAGTTTATAGTGTTTTAATCATGCAGTGCATAATTGACATGATGAAAGCAGATTTTTTTAAAAGATTTTTATTTATTTATTTGACAGAGAGAGATCACAAGTAGGCAGAGAGGCAGACAGAGAGAGAGGGGGAAGCAGGCTCCCTGCTGAGCAGAGAGCCTGATGTGGGGCTCGATCCCAGGACCTGAGCCGAAGGCAGAGGCTTTAAACCACTGAGCCACCCAGGCGCCCTTGAAAGCAGATTTAATAAGATTAATTTGAAGCCCTTTGTCTCTAGTTGGGAAGACCTCTGTTTGTTGAACCGAAGTACGCCCTGGAAAGTGAAGAAATAAGAGATCTCTAGGTTAGAATCTATGCACTTCCCCTCCCTAGTCTGACCCAAAGCCACATTCCTCCCCTGAAACCCCATGGTTTTCCTTCCCAGCTGAAGGAATCTCTCCAGGCTTTGTCTTCCACCCTTTGCTTTGAAGTCCCCTACTGCCATTTGGTTTCTCCAGTTTCCATCTCCAGCCTTATTCTTAGATTTTTCTAGTGTCCGGCCTGTTTGGATAGAACAAGACTACCTGATTTTTATTTCGATTTCTCCCTAAGATACAGTAGATATATAATTTTGGCTTCAAATCTATTTACTTCAGCCTATAAGAAAGTTGTGACCCTCTCCTATTGCCAAAACAATTTCTCAGGACCAAAGTCCTGGGCCTCCGTGAATGAGAATGAGAAAGTAGAGTAATGAACAAGAAGAACACGGCAGGAACTCTGGTGAAGAACTGAGAGGCATAGACTTGACTGTTGATTTGGTAATAATTAGCATGTTAGAATCAGGGCTAACATGCTTTATTAAAGGAGCCACCTACAAAAATAAACTGAAGCCTATTTCTCTTTCAGTCCAAGGTGGGTAACTGGCTCTCTTCTAGGAGATCATCTTAGGGTCTTGGGGCTTGCTTCCGCCTATTCCATGTCTGGCTCCCAAATTTCCTCAGGGCGTCATCCTGTGTAGTCAGCAAAAAGGAAAGGAGTTTGAGTAAACCCGGGGAAGCATCTTTCAAGCAAATGAGGTGAAAGTTGCCCACTTCTCTTCTGTTCGTATTCCATCGGCACATACTAAGTCACATGGCAGGTCTCAGATGGGGATGGAATCAACTATATGCCCAAGATGAAGGAAAGAAGTGAAGTAGGGTGAGAAGAACCAAACAAAATGCCCAACAGTTGAGAAAGTGCATTGTAAGAGATAGAGGAGAAAAAGAGGGCTTGGATATAGTTTCAATATGCCTTATTATGGAAAAGAAAGAAGTAAAGATAATCAGAAGGATTCCTGTAGGATGGAAAAATTAAAGAAAGAAAGTGGTAATCACTGACAATAGAAAAATTCAGAAAATTGAAAAAAACGTATATTTCATGTTTATTTTTTATTTTTAAAAATATTTTATTTATTTATTTGTGAGAAAGAAAGAGAGAGAGAGAGAACAAGTAGGAGGAACAGCAAGCAGAGGGAAAAGCACTGAGCAAGGAGCCCAGTGTGGGACTTGATCACATGACCCTGGGAGTCATGAGCTGAAGGCAGATGCTTAACTGACTGAGCTACCCAGGTGTCACTCATATATTTCATGTTTAATAAATGAGTTTGAGGGTGCCTGGGTGGCTCAGTGGGTTAAGCCTCTGCCTTCGGCTCGGGTCCTGATCCCAGGGTCCTGGGATCAAGTTCCGCATCGGGCTCTCTGCTCAGCAGGAAGCCTGCTTCCCCTCCTCTCTCTCTGCCTGCCTCTCTGCCTACTTGTGATCTCTCTCTCTGTGAAATAAATAAATAAAATCTAAAAAAAAAATGAGTTTGAGTTTGTAGAAGATACGTTTGTGGTTAAGCACTAGAAATGGAGTGCAAGTAATTAGATAGCATAAGTTATGCAGATTTGGGAATTATCCACAAGGAGCTAATGTCATGGAAAAGAACAGAAGAGAGGGCAAGAGGGGACTGACTGCAGATAATAGTGAGTAGATGCTTGATAGTAAAGAATGACATAATTAGGAATTTGAATTTTTCAATGCAGACTCTTACAAAATGAAAATGTAATCAAAGCATGATCTCATGGAAATCAGTAGAGAAATAATTTTCTAAAATAGTATTGCATGATATAGAGGTCAAAAAGGGTAAGAATACAATACTCTTAAAGTCAGCCAACTTGGTAAGAAAGTTGTTCATGGTAACTTCAAAACAGCAGTGTTTTAATTCATTTGAGCTGCTATACCAAAATACCACAGACTAGGATGCTTATAAAGAACAGAAATGGGGAGCCTGGGTGGCTCAGTCAGTTAAGCATCTGGTCATGATCCCATGGTCCTGGGATCAAGCCCCACATCTGGCTTCCTGCTGAGCGGGGAGCCTGCTTCTCCCTCTCTCTGCCTACCACTCCCCCTGTTTGTTCTTATGCTCCTTTTCTCTCTGTCAAATAAATAAATAAAATCTTGAGAAAACAACAGCAACAACAGCAACAACAACAACAACAGAAATTTGTTTCTCATAGTTCTGGAGGCTAGAAGTCTGAAATCAGGGCACCAGCATTCATGGGTGAGAACCCTCTTCCAGGTTTCAAACTTCTTGTTGTATCTTCCTGTGATGAAATGGGCTAAGGAGCTCCGTCAGTCTCATTTATGAGCACTAATCCCATGCAAGAAGGATCCCCCCAATGACCTAATCACCCCTAAAAGTCCCATCTTCTAATGCCATCTCATTGTGTGAATGTGAATTTTGAGGTAATACAAGCATTCAGACCAGAGGAAGCAGTTCAGGTTAAAGAGTTAGAACACAACAAACAGGGTGTCTAAGCAACAAGTCAAGGAAGTGCATACCCATATTTGCACAGAATGAGAAGAGGAGATAGTCATGTACTCATCTTTCCAGTCACAAGCACCACATACTGGAAACAACGTCAATGAAAATAAAGAGGTGCTAACACAAAGATACACAATAAGTTAGTGCAGTTCCTATGTAAATATTTGTAGTGTGGAGGAACTATGTTTTGTTTTGGTTTGTTTTTATCACTGTTTTTGCTATAGATAAAGAATTTCTTTTTAACTTAATCAGATAAGGTCCTGGTATGGCATTTTTTTTGATCATTCCCTGATTAGGTAATTAATGGTCTAATAACAGATATTTTTAATAGTATAAGTGATATAGAAAAGGACAATTTATAATAATTCACCTATTCACAGGTGTCATTTTTCACTAATTAAATAATAGCCTGATTACTTTTTGTTATTGTTTTGTAAATTCCTTCTCACTGCCGGGAGATGGGAGCACAGAAATGAATAAATAACCTGTCAAGGAGTCAAATATTAAAACCTATGGTCCACTTTGAATTATGTGTTGAGGGTGTAGGGACAGGGAGTAAAGGGAACTGGGAAATTCAGAGAGAAGACAAAGTTGAGATATTCCTTGATGGTTGATTAAGAAGGTCCTAGTCAGACAAAAATGGGGTAGACAGGAAGATTTCATGGCAGATGGAATACTATGCTCACAAGCTTTATAGTGAAGGGCATGGGGGCGTGGGTCAGAATGGCAAGAGATGAAAAATAAGGCTAGATAAATAGACTCAGTAAAGATTTTGAAAGATCAGATATGCTTTGCTAAGAATTTGCTTTTATTCTTCTGCAGGTAATAGAGAACCATACTTCTGCCATCAGAGTGGAAGTCAAATTAGAAAAGACACCTAAGAGAGGCAGCTACTTTACAAAGCTAACGTATTAGTTCATAACAAATGATGTCATCTAAACTGTAAGACAGTTATGGGGATAACTGGGACATGAGAGATATAGTAGGAAGTCGAATTGCCAGCGATGGGTTGTTAGAAAGAAACCAAAATAAAACTTGAACTCAGGTCTATAGAGCTTAACTACTTGGGCTATTACAATTATGGCATATCCTACAATATGTCATTTACATTGGTTGTCTTGACTATCAAAGTTTTGCCAATTAGGTACTATTGTGTTATTATCCCCAGTATTACCAATGACAAAAGAGATTAAGGAAGGCAAAATAATGCTCTTGAGTTCAACTAGTTAACATGTGGCAGGGTTGAGATTCAAATCCACAGATATAAACCACTCTCTTGCTACTCTTCCCAAGCCTCCAGTGTCATCACCTGTAAATGCAGAGTAGAAGAACACACACCTCAAAGGGATACTGTGAAAATAAAACGAGATTATGTTGGAACACACTTAGTCCAGTACCTGGCTAAATGTTACCTACTAATCCTGTGATAGTATAGTAATTGTACATAAAGGAGGAGCACAAGAGGTTGGGAAATGGGAATGGGAACTGTAGCAAAGTGATGGACATAAGTTGGTGATTGGGAGCTGCAGAGATCACAAAGAGGATTAGAGAAGGACCTTGAGAGTTTGCGACAGTCTTTAAAGGGAGAAAGAGAAGCAGAAGTCTTAAGAATCCAACACTGTAGGTCACATATTAAAAACATTATTACACAACAGTCATCCTCAAGAAAATAAAACAAACATCTGTTAGGCAACTATTTGAGCTTCACAATGATATTCTGGGATCTTTAAATTATATCACTGCCATCTAAAAAATAAGACAACTGTTGAAAAATGTTTTTAAATTAAAGTCATCTCACCACCTAACTTTTTCAAAGAAATCTTATTCTTGTCAGATGTCAGAGGAACGGACAGTTATCTTTCCTCCTTTCACGTCCTCAATAAATATTATGTGCTCTCTGAGAGAAATATATTGTGTTAGGTCAATAGGTTATAAACTAACCAGACCTGCAGATGATTTTCAAAATAGTATCAAAATTTAATGAAAAGAGGGGCGCCTGGGTGGTTCAGTTGATTCAGTGTCTGCCTTCAGCTCATGTCATGATCTTGGGGTCCTGGGATGGAGTTCTGCATTAGGCTCCCTGCTCTTCTGGGAGCCTGCTTCTCCCTCTTCTTCTGCCTCCCTCTCTCTCTCTCCTTTTGCCTCTCATGAATAAATAAAGAAAATCTTTTAAAAAATTTAATAAAATGAAAACTGCTTATTAAAAAGTAAAAAAAAAAACCTACTCAGGTTAAAATGTTATGGACAAACTGATATACTCAATTTTAGGCTATAATATCTAGGAATTTTCAACTAAATAAACTTATGCTAAATGCTGCACAGTTAAACACTAGTTTCAAGTTAAATTGATTTATAATCTGTAACTATATGAGATAATTGTAGTATTTTGTTCCTTATGTAGTAATATTAATTAGTGATAGCTAAGTTATGACTAATTGATAGAATTGTCAGTTTTCCTCCAAAGTAAAAAATAACAAGAGATGTGTAGCATGCACCATAAACTATCTTCAGAACTTTCAATATTTTTCTTTTTTACTATCAATTTATTTGACAAGGTAAGATTTAAGATAAAAAGCAACTCAGACTTCATCTTTAAAAAAGCTGATTACTAATTTAGCGAATTTAAAATTATTTCTGGAGAGCGCCTGGGTGGCTCAGTCTGTTTAGCATCTGCTTTTGGCTCAAGTCAGGATCCCAGAGTCCAGGAATCAAGTCCCACACTGGGCTCCCTGCTCAGGGGGGAGTTTGCTTCTCTCTCTCCCTCTGCCCCTCCTCCCTGCTCCTGCTCTCAATCTCTCTCAAATAAATGAATAAAATCTCTAAAAAAAATTAGTCATGGGGGCGCCTGGGTGGCTCAGTGGGTTAAAGCCTCTGCCTTTGGCTTGGGTCATGATCCCAGGGTCCTGGGATCAAGCCCCTCATCGGGCTCTCTGCTCAGCGGGGAGCCTGCTTCCTCCTCTCTCTCTGCCTGCCTCTCAGGCTATTGTGATCTCTGTCTGTCAAATAAATAAATAAAAATCTTAAAAAAAATTAGTCATGGAAATTAATTGATTACTAATGGAATGATATTCTGTAGGAAAAGCCTGAATTGTTTCATAATCTCAAGCAGACTTGGTGGTGGGGGGATGCATCTCACCACCCTGAGATCATGACCTGAGCCAAAACCAAGAGTAGGACCCTTAACAGACTGAGCCATCCAGGTGCCCCTAGCCTGAGTATTTTATTTTATTATTATTATTTTTAAAGATTTTATTTATTTATTTGACAGACAGCACAAGTCGGCAGAAAGGCAGGCAGAGAGGCAGGCAGAGAGAGAGGAGGAAGCAGGCTCCCTGCTGAGCAGAGGGTCCCGATGCAGGGCTCAATCCCAAGACCCTGGGATCATGACCTGGGCGGAAGGCAGAGGCTTTAACCCACTGAGCCACCCAGGCGCCCCTAGCCTGAGTATTTTAAATGAAGAATTTGAATAGTCCGTAAATTTGCAACAAAACAAAACAAAACAAAACAAAACAAAACAAAACAAAACAAAAAGAAAGAAAAAATAACACTTGAGCATGGACTTTGATAATGAAAATATCCTAAATTTTAATTAGATTTGAAACCAGAACTAGTTGGTTTTTGAAAATCATTGTCTTTGAGTGAGGTACTAACATGTGTTTCTTTTAATATCAGAGATCTACCTATTTCTCACTCTATATTATTAGTTGTTATGTTGATGTGTTGTTAATTGTTACCAAGAAATAGTCTATTTTCTTTCAAAGGCTCAAAGTAAATGTTTGCTTTTAGTATACTCTGTGTCAGATATCTTTTACAATTATGCTTAGCCACTTCCTCTTGGAATTTAATACTTTGCAAACTTAAAAAAAATTGAACAGAAGTATCTATTATTAACTAAAATAAATCTCACATTTTGTACACTACGTATTTGCTCCACAGTAAATGGAACTTAGATGAATTTTTTTAAAGATTTAATTATTTGAAGGAGAGAGAGCACAAGCAGGCACAGGGAGAGGGAGAAGCAGGCCGGCGGGGCTTGAGCCCAGGACCCTGGGATCATGACCTCAGCTGAAGACAGAGGCTGCCACTCAGGCGCCCCAACTTTGATGAATTTTTAAGTTAAAATTAAACAGCATGATATATACTTAAGCCTCAAATTTTATGTTAAAACAGTGGGTGTCACTGTCAATATTTTACAGTAAAACATATTTCACCCCACACCCTTGGAGGTTTTTTGATGGGCATTGAATGATAATTGATTTATTTGTCTTTTTAAAAATAAATTGCTGTCATGGAAAGCAATTTATTGGCTTCACTTCCATATTTCAGTCCCCACAAATCACTATGCAAGATTAAGATTTGGTGGAATGAACCGTTTATACGTGGGCAACTGGACATTCACTAGTTGCAAGTAATAAATATAGATAGATCAGAAACAATTTAAAGGTCAGGCTACCTTTACTTGGGTAACAGTAGCAAAATGTAGTTTTTTTATTAAATACTTTCCCAAAGTATTTAAATATTAAAATCTACCTGGAAAAAACGTTCCTCATTCAGCTCCTGAGGTACAGCGTTCGGGCCAATTTCGAGTGGAGATAGTTTGTCCTACTGGGGCACCGGTAAGAAAAGACCGGTCCATCTTCCTTGGGATTGGCTGTTGTCGTGGTTACGCTTTGTTTGGAGGCTCTGGGCGCTGTCTTCCAACCAAGCCTCGGGATATAGCAGCCGGTGGGTGAGCCGGGGCTCCTCAAGCCTTGGGGGTGGTGGCGCGGGAGGCGAGACCGAGCTAAGGGAGCGCAGACGGAGGCAGACCCCTCTCTGCCGAGGCCGGGCTTTAGACCGCGGGCTGAGAGGGTGGCTGTTGAAGTCCGCGGAGCCCTAGGCTCCTTTAGATTTTGGAGGTTTTGTAGCTCACCCAAAACTTAGAGAGCCACCCTTAGGATCTAGGGACCTTTCGATAATTGTTTTTTTCCCCTCTCTAAATGAAAGTTCCTTTCATCCCTCCCTCCCTGCACTTTCCTCCTTTATTTCCTATTTTAAAAATGATTTATAGTTACCTTTTAAAGTAGATTTCCTTCCCTTTATTTATAATTGAAAAACTACAGTTGAGAGGGGGCGTTCTTTAAGATTTCCCACTTTGGGCAGCTTTAGCCAACTCCAGGTGATTTATTATCAATTTGAAGAAGTTTTACTGTAGACCATTTACTTTGGGATACGTCTAGGGCTGCACTGCCCTATCCTGTAACCAAACCACTAGGTGGTCGCTGAAGACTTGAAATACCGCTAGTCCAAATGGGAACGTCCTGTAGGTGTAAAATACACATCACACTTCGAAGAATTACTAGGCAAAACAAAGATATAAGCTTTTTACGTTGATTTTTTTTTTAAAGATTTTATTTATTTATTTGACAGGGACAGATCACAAGTAGGCAGAGAGGCAGGCAGAGAGAGAGAGAGGGAAGCAGGCTCCCTGCTGAGCAGAGCTCCTGATGTGGGACTGGATCCCAGGACCCTGAGATCATGACTTGAGCCGAAGGCAGCGGCTTAACCCACTGAGCCACCCATTACGTTGATCTTAATAATAAATTATTTTTATTTTGACTACATGTTTAAATAATATTTTGGAAATAACGAGTTAAATAAAATATATTACTAAAACTAATTTCACCTGTTATTCTTTACTTAAAAAATTTGCTAATTGGCAAATTTAAAATCACATATGTGCTTAGATATGTAATTGGACAGGGCTGATCTAAAGAGCCAGTTGGGGGCGCCTGAGTGGCTCAGTAAAGCCTCTGCCTTCGGCTCAGGTCATGATCTCAGGGTCCTGGAATCGAGTCCCGCATCGGGCTCTCTGCTCAGCAGGGATCCTGCCTCCTCCTCCTGTCTCTCTCTGCCTGCCTCTCTGCCTACTTGTGATCTGTCTGTCAAAAAAAAAAAAAAAAAAAATCTTAAAAAAAAAATAAAGAGCCAATAGGTGAGCAGAGAGGGACACAATGAAAATGACTCTTACCTTTACTCTGCTCTCTACATAAAGTTTTGTGTACCTGTGCATTCTGCTTTATAGAAAAATGCAATTTTCCTACCTAGCAAATCTTTTGAATTGCACTTTAAATAAGTTTGATAACAGGATAATATTTTATACTGCTTCTGTTTATGGGTTTGTTTTTCTTTGGAGGAGGAAGCTGATGGGTAAAATTAAACTAGCTTTTAGAATTCATGATTTAAAAAATCACTCAACATAAAGGTCTGAAATGAAAATTAAAAAGATCCCCAATTTCTCCCAGAAAATTTCTGTGTTTCAAAAAACTGTGTATGTGTGTATAGTTACTCTGCATATTTTTCTACCATGTGCCTTTTTTCAATTATTTCTTCTTTGCTACTTTGACACAGCACAGTAAATATACCCATTTTTAAAAGGACTTACATAGTATTCCATTCTATGAATCCATCATAATCTATTTAACTTTCCTTAGTATTCATTATTTTTTAAATCTTTTATTGAGATAATTGTAGATTAAAATGTAGTTTTACGAAATAATATGGAAATAGCTCTTGTACACTGTCCAGTATCTCCCAATGGTAACACTTTTATTGGTACAGTCTGCTAATCTTACTCAGATTTCCTTCCTTTTATTTGTAATCATTTGTGTGTATTATATACAGTTTTTATCATCTGAATATGTGCACTTATACTACTCCAGTCAAGATAGTGAATAGCTCCAATGCTACAAGAATCTTTCATGTTGCCCTTTTATTACCATAACCACCTTCCTCCAATTCCATCCACCCCTGCCATTCTGTCACTTCAAAAATGTTATATAAGTGGAATCATGTAGTATGTTACCTTTTGGTTTGGGCTTTTTGCTCAACATGGTTCCCTAGAGATTCATGGAGATTTGTCGGTTGAGTAGTATTACCTGGTATGGAGGTAGTAGAATTGGTTTAACCATTCATCTATTGAGGGACATTTTGGTTATCTCTAGTTTGAGGCTGTCATGAATAAAACTGTTGTGAATATTCATGTACAAGTTTTAGTATGAACATCAAATTTCATTTTTCTGGGAAAAGTGCCTAAGAGTATAGCCAATATATGGAGATCAGTCCAATTAAATAATTTATATATGAAAAAAGGTCTGTGATAATGTATAACTAGAGGAAAGACAGGCACAGGGTTTTGTGTTTTTTTTTTGTTGTTGTTTGTTTTTTTTTTGGTTTGTTTTGTTTTGTTTTGGATGGGAGAGAATTAATTGTGTTTATGTAGGGAAGAGAGGCAAGCAGAATAAAAATGTATGACGAGGCAGTAAACAGAAAGGCTAGTGGATGGAGCATAGTTGAGTAGGTGAAAAATGTCAGATTCAGAGAATAGGTAGAAGATTACACTTATTAGGAAGGGATTCTTCTCCAAGTAAGAGGAATATGAAAAGATTTCAGGAAAAGAAATAGGAAAATGAGGGCGTTTCATTTTCTTTGTTAACTATACTGTAAACTTTGAACATAGGCTACTTGTCTTAATCAGCATAGCACCTAGCACTGTTGTTAATGTACCTGGTGGGCTCCCAAAAAGTTGATTTTGAGATGAGCGAAAGAAGGAAAAGAGGGAAGGAAGGAAGGGAGGGTGAGTCAAGAAAGTAGCACTGGAAAGATCAGGGACTTGAGGAAAAAATGAAAGTTTGGAATAGTCTGGAAAATAAAATAATAGTTGAGGAGTAGAGTATTTTTCAAAATTTTTTTCTTAAACCAAGACCCATAGTAAAACAAACGAATTACACTTTACACTGCTGCTCATGTGCACATGCCTACGTATATACCCACCTACAATCAAAACAAAAGTTTTTTTTAAAACAGTTTTTATCTTTAACATATATAGTACACTTATAGTCTATTTGCTTATCTACCCTAATTTTTCCTATCCTATTCCATCATTAAAACTTTATGATGAGGGGCGCCTGGGTGGCTCAGTGGGTTGGGCCGCTGCCTTCGGCTCAGGTCATGATCCCAGGTCCTGGGTTCGAGCCCCGCATCGGGCTTTCTGCTCAGCAGGGAGCCTGCTTCCTCCTCTCTCTCTGCCTGCCTCTCTGCTTACTTGTGATTTCTCTCTGTCAAATAAATAAATAAAATCTTAAAAAAAAAAACTTTATGATGAAAAGCCACTGATTTAATGTCTTGATCCACTAAAGAGTTATCATCTGCAATTTGAAGACTCTTGGACTAGGGGATATTCAGAAGGATTGCTGGGCAGATGAGGAGTTTGACTAAGTTTGGAGACCATTTCATAGTGGGAAAAGCATTGGATTTGAATTCAGGATCTCTCAATTAGGGCCATGTCCTCATTACTGATTAGCATAATGACTATACGAATTTAAGTACACTCCTTAAACCTTGGTTTTCTTATCAGTACAATGACTATAATGGCCTTATATCTGTTCCATTGCTCTGATGATTATCACTCACACAGTGTCTTTTAGTGCCTGGCTTGTCACTAATATGCAATACATGGAAGCTAATGGTGGTTGATGATGGTGATGATTACAGGAAGATATACTCTAATGTGCTGCTTGATCCATATCCATCACAAGCATTAAAGATTTAAATAATAAATATTGGTCTTATAAGCCACATATTATTACAACATATTATTGTTGTTAAAAACGTGGCTATCTATAGTAAATTAACAACTGTCAGTTAATAAGTAGAAACTAACCATATATTGCCCCATATATAGACTTAGGTTGTTTTCTAATGTGTATTCTTTTTTTTTTTTTAATGAGTATTCTATTCTCTGAATACTCAAGCTATTCAGAGATATTTCACCCTCAGTTATTTCCATGAGGATGAATTTTACTGTGACGTTTCTTGGTTCAGGAAGCTAAGACAGTCCATTCCATGTGACTTTTCCTTTAGAGATTTAAGAGAGTACTATTAGAGTTCGCCATTTTGTATCAAACATTAAAGAACTAATGAATTAATGGAGGGGGGGGAAATGTTCTTCAATATATGGTACGACCATTTTAAGATACGATGAAGGTATCCTAGATGAAAACATATTTACACAGAACATGTTAGATTGGTATGACACATTAAACAACCCATAGATTTTACTCATTTTATTCTTTTCATTTTTCTTTAAATGGTTCTGTGTTTATTACAAAGGATGATGGAAAATGATGGTGATGATGATGATACAAAGCTCAAGGAAGAAATAGAAGCTGAATTGGATAAAATCAGCATTTCTTCATTAGAAAAAGATGATGTTGATAGTGATTCAAAATCAGACATCCAGAGTGATGATAGTGATACAGTAAGTGTTAAATGCTGGGCTTTTAAGATCCTTTTAACTGGAGTAAACTTTGTGGGAGAAATATTACTTTGCTCAGTTTTCTTAACATTGTTATCTCATTTTTTAACTTTAGGATCACTTTTAAACAATGTGCATTGTTAGATATTTAAATATAAAAAGTACATTGAAGATACAACTCACTTGTAATTTCACATGTAAATATGTGCATTTTTTTGCAATATTGGTATTATACATAGATATATATATATACATACATACATACATATATACATATTTATTTGTATCCTGCTTTTAAAACTTAAATCATGAGCTTTTTAATGTTATTAGAGATATATGAAAAGCAAAGTTTATGTGGAATCTTTAGACCTATAGAAATAGTTATTTTTTGGAAATCAAATTTATTATCTTTTCATTTGTGTATTTCCCCCAATGTTTATATGATGAGAAAATTTATTCACAGGGGCACCTGGGTGGCTCAGTGGGTTAAGCCTCTGACTTCAGCTCAGGTCATGATCTCAGGGTTCTGGGATCGAGCCCCGCATCGGGCTCTCTGCTCCGTGGGGAGCCTGCTTCCCCCTCTCTCTCTGACTGCCTCTCTGCCTACTTGTGATACCTGTCTGTCAAATAAATAAATAAAATCTTTTAAAAAAAAGAAAATTTATTCACAGATTCATTCTTCTGCATCAAAATCCTTAAACTAATGGGAATTTTTTTCAAGTATATTATATAACATAAATCTAAATAGAAATTTTCCTGCATATATTTAGTTAATATTATTATTGTCACTTGATGAATAATCTACCTCTTCTTAATTGATTTGTCTTATCTTTTGTATATGTTTAGTTGTTATACATATAATCTATCCAAGGCACTCTATTATTTTCCATTATTCTTTTACTTTTTCCCCTATTGTAGTTTTTTAAATTAAGTATCAAACAGGTCAAATTCCTTGCTTTGCTTTTTCAAAATTTTCTCCACTAAACTTTTTCCCAAAGAAAATTTATTCGTTAAGTTTTGAAGGATAATTATACTTTCATTTTTAATTAGGATGCAATAACCTATATGTTACTTTTGGAAAGTTATAATTTGTATATTACTATGTCTTTTTATCCATAGCTAATTCAAGTGAGAATTTTGAAATTCTTCATTTAGATATGAAAAACAACAGAATCATGGATGTACTTCATAGTCACCTGAAAAGAAAAAGCAAATTTTAATCAAATATACTTGTTTGAACTGATTTACACATCTTGCTCAAAGTTTTGGTGTATGAAAACTTTTATGAAATTTTTGATACGTAGTTTTAATAAATGATTTAATAGTTACTTTCATTTTTTAAAAAATATTAGGATTTGTATGAATTACCTGAGTCAGTTCTTCACTGTATTAACATCATAAAGAATAAGAGCAAAACTGCGGAAGAGCTCATTCTTCAGGACTTGGAAGATACCGATGTTTTAAGTAAGTAGTTTTTTTTTTTTTTTTTAAGTATAGTTTTTATCTGCTTGGCAGATAAGTTTTCTGTAGTCATGATTAATTTATAATATAGAAAACTATGCTGCTGGAAGTTCTTAGCTGTTGTTATATACATATATGTGCATTTCTCTCTACTATAATATCTTATAATATGCTGGATTGTTTAATTTAGTCCATTAATTTTTTTTCCTGACTACTTCCTTTATATGTCCAATAAATATTAGCCACCAACAGTTTGTTTTACTGGTCCTAATTAAAACCAGACACTATTACAGTTGATTCTTGAACAACATAGGTTTGAACTGCATACGTCATTTATGTGCAGATTTTTTACAGTACAGTATTATAAATGGATTTTCTCTTTCTTATGGTTTTCTTTTTTTTTTTTTTAAAGATTTTATTTATTTATTTGACAGAGAGATCACAAGTAGATGGAGAGGCAGGCAGAGAGAGAGAGAGAGAGAGAGGGAAGCAGGCTCCCTGCTGAGCAGAGAGCCCGATGCGGGACTCGATCCCAGGACCCTGAGATCATGACCTGAGCCGAAGGCAGCGGCCCAACCCACTGAGCCACCCAGGCGCCCTCTTATGGTTTTCTTAATAACATTTTCATTTGCTAACTTTATTGTATGAATACAGTATATAATATGTATAATATATAAAATATGCATTAATAGACCATTTATATTATTAGTAAGCATTCTGGTTTATAGTAGGCTATTAGTAGGTGTGTTTTAGGGGATCAAAAGTTATATGCAGATTTTTAACTGCATGGGGGCTTGTCACTCTTAACCCCCATGTTGTTCAAGGGTCATCTTTACTTTGCATTAAGAAAAGAAAATGAGTCACAGGAATATTTTAGAAGTATCAGTTTATACATTTTGGGGGGAGAAAAACACAATTTACATCAGAAGCCTAACAATTTTTATTTGCTTCAACTGAGCAAAACTACTTCTTGGAATTCTAAGAATAATAGAATGATCAAGGATTTAACTAGAATTAACCATGGCTTGGTTTATAATGAAAAATAGCAACAGCCTAAATGTTCAACAGGCCTCAGTGTATCCAGCAACACCCACTGAAAAAGATGGCTTAGATAATATTTAATGGAATAAAAGTGTCCATGATATAATATATAAGATTATTATAAAATTCAGTTTTATTTATGCGAATACTAGTATACATTACAATGTAGATATTAATAGATAGTCATTCAACAAATATTACTATGTGAAAGGATCTGTTTCAGCCACTGAAAATATTACAGAGAACAAAATAGGCAAAGGTCCTGCTTTCCTATTCTAATGCTACAGTGTGGGGAGACAGACTAGAAATAAATTAATATGTCATATTTTAATACTGATAACTTCAATGAAGTAAAAAATTTAAGATAGGGCATAGAGATTGGAGGTTGCTCTTTTAGATAGGGTAAGTCAAGGAAGGCCTCTCTGAGGAGGTGATAGTTGAGCAATGACTAAGGAAAGCCACATGGATATCTCAGTGAATGAGGTGAGCCACATGGATATCTAGAGAGCCAGTGTTCTAGAAAAAAGGCTCTGTAATGGTCAAGGCACTGATTTTATGGGGGTCAGATCATATAGGCTCTTATAAATCATGGTCTGGGCTTTGGATTCTACTCTGTGTATGTGAAGGTTTTTGAGTAAAGAGTGACAATATCTGACACATTTTTGAGGCATTCATTCTGATGATTGTGTAGAAAAGATAACCTGAGATAGCAAGAGTCTACTACAAGACTGTTGCAATAGTGTGGTTAGAGGGATGTCTTGGTGGCTCAGTCAGTTAAGCAACTGCCTTTGGTTCAGGTCATGGTCCCACGGTCCTGGGATGGAGTCCCACTTTGGGCTCCTTGCTCAGCATGGAGCCTGCTTCTTCCTCTGCCTGCCGCTCCCCCTGCTTGTGCACTCTCTCACTTTCTCTCTGATAAATAAACAAAATCTTAAAAAAAAATAGTATAGTTAGGAATGAGAGTGATTGGAGTAGAAATGAAAAATAGTCACATTCTAGAAATCATTTTTTAAAAAGATTTCATTTATGTATTTGACAGAGATAGAGACAGCAAGAGAGAGAACACAAGCAGGAAAGTGGGAGAGGGAGAAACAGGCTTCTCTCTGAGCAGGGAGCCTGATGCTGGACTCCATCCCAGGACCCTGGGATCATGACCTGAGCTGAAGGCAGTTGCTTAATGACTGTGCCACCCAGACAACCCTCTAGAAACCATTTTTAAGGTAAAAAGAACCAAAAGTATTTATTGATGGATTGGAATGAGAGCAGGAGAGGAAACTGCAAGATTTTTGTCCTGAGTGACTGGGTAAATGGATATGTAAAGACTGACTCTATGTAGATGCTTCAAATTTTGTCAGTGATTATTTGTAGTTGAGTTATAGGGAATATTAATGGTTTGTTTATGTATATTTACTAAAATTTATACAATGGAAATAGAACTATATTGGCAATTATATAGTTTAATTAAAAAAAGGAAACACAATTATAGAAAATTAGTTACATGAAAGGTTATGTAATTATAATTATAGCAGTGGTTTAGAAAATTATGAGATCTCACGTATAGTTCTGATCAAATAAGTATGATAGTCTCAATGAATAGGATGTTTTTCCAAGAAAATTCAGATTATCAAAATTGCTTGAAAAAAGTGGAAAACATGATTAAATCAATAATCTGGCAAGAAGGAGGAAAAAGTTTTCTTCTTAAATGTCATTAGAAATTAGTATGATTAAAAAAAGAAAAAAAGAAATGAGTATGATTTTACAGTTGAATCCTTACAATACATCAAGGATAAACAAATCTGCAGGCTATGTAATATTTCATTTATAAAAACCTCCATACTTCAAATACAAAGCATAACACCCACACACACACACACACACACGAAACCAGAGGCTAATTTCACTTATGAATGTAGATATAATAGTTGCGGCTCTCAGTTATAGACACAAGCTACTTCAACTGCTTTAGGCAGAAGGGTTTTGGGGGTGTTTGTGTCTTTGTTTTTATGGGTAGAAGTTAGACATTTTGGTTATTTATTGCTGCGAAACAAACTGAGTGGTTTAAAATAACAATATGTTACTATCTCTTATGGTTCTGTGGGTTGACTGAGCTTAGCTAGGCAATTCATGCTTGGATTTCTGTGTGCATTCACAGTTTGATGTTGAATAGGGACACCGTCATCTGAAGTTTTTTAGTGGATTAGAATTCCAAGGGTGGTTCACTGAAATGCTTGTTGATTGATGCTAATTGTTGGGTGGGAGTTCAACTGTGGCACCTGGATGGCAGCTGGAGGCACCTACCTGTGATCTCTCTCTGACTTGCAGGGCACCTGGATTCTGAGGAGTTCCACGAACAAAATTCCAATAGACTAATGTGGAACCTTGTAAGACTTCTTATAACCTAGTTTCATGTGTCATGCAACATCATTTCTATTATACCCTGGTGGTTACACAGGGTCAGCCCAGGTTCTGTGTGGGAGGGAACTAAACAGTATATGCACACCAGGAAGTGTGAAAGAGACATCTTTGGAGACTAGCTGTTCTAATGAATAACAGAATTGTCAATAGAATTGAAGAAATACACTCTAGTCCGAGCATCCAAAGTGTAAAAAATACACACACGTGCACGTGCGCGTACCCACCCACCCACCCACACACACATCACTAAACTGGGTTGCAGAAAGAGCTGCTGTATGATATAATTAAGATATTTGGAGATGTTGATCTTCTAATACACACTCCTATCTCCAACCCAGAGCTCCCTCTATCATAGTCTCATCCAGAAAAATGAAAATATTGCTCCTTGTCTCTCTTCACACATGATATTTTTATGGAAATAAAGACTTATGCAAATATATCAATTGACAGAACCTTAATCACCCTCAGAAACCTAGCTTCAAAGGAATCTGGAGAATGTTATTTTTGCTTTGTCAGCCCCTCACATGGGAAAGTAGGCTGCTGAGACTGTGAATAAGTGTTGAAGAAGAAAATTTGTAATGTCTGGCAAAATAGGTGTGAGTAGTTAGTTAACCAGCAAAACAGTCATTTGTGAACAATAGTTTACTGTTAATGAAGACTACCACGATAGAACATATTAGCTGAAAAAGGACAAAAAATTAACTGCATCTACACAGATGATAAAAGGACAATAAAATTCAAAAAACTCATAAAATCAGAAATGAAAGCTCACTTCATTCACATTAGTAATTATAATCTTTTATTTTTATTTATTTATTTATTTATTAGATTTTATTTATTTATTTGACAGACAGAGATTACAAGTAGGCATACAGGCAGGCAGAGACAGAGAGGAGAAAGCAGGCTCCCCGTGGAGCAGAGAGCCTGATGTGGGGTTCGATCCCAGGACCCCAGGACCACAACCTGAGCTGAAGGCAGAGGCTTTAACCCACTGAGCCACCCAGGCGCCCCTATAATCTTTTAAACTAATACCTTTATTAAAGTGTGTTTAGGGGGCACCTGGGTGGCTCAGTGGGTTAAGCCTCTGCCTTCAGCTCAGGTCATGATCTTAGGGTCCTGGGATCGAGCCCCGCATCGGGCTCTCTGCTTAGCAGGGAGCCTGCTTCCTCCTCTCTCTCTCTGCCTGCCTCTCTGCCTACTTGTGATCTCTGTCAAATAAATAAATAAAATTTAAAGTGTGTTTAGTATCTTCTGCAAGGTTATATTGCTAGTTTGTGGCAGTAGAATTGAACCTTTATTGATTTCTAATCAAGGTGTCACTGCAGTATCAAACTCAGCATTACACTGTGTATGTAGAAAACAGACTTCAGTCTAGAAAGAGAGTGTTTTATAAATTTATTACTTTTATTTTTAGAACAAAGATTACAGATTTCCTCTGTTCTTTATTTTTCATTATTTTCCTATTGTTTTGAGTCACTGATCAAGAATATACTATGCTGGAATTTGAGATTAAAGGATAATGAAAGGGGTTTGAGATTTAAACATGCTTTGTCCTGCTCTAATATTTAAAGTTATAGTATTTTTTCTTTCTCTAGGCTATAGTTATGGAGTGGTTCCTAATAATCACATGCATTTAAAGATAGAATTATCAACTGAACATAAAGAACATCCGGAACAGTTAATAAAGGTATCTGATCAATATTTGACTGAAAGTACTCAATATTACAGTTAGATATTTTTTACTTTTCCCTCTTAGGAAAGACGATAGTTCACTGATTTAAAGTTCAGTGGTAGGGACACCTGGGTGGCACAGTCCTTTAAGCGTCCAACTCTTGGTGACTCGTGGTTTTGGCCTAGGTCATGATTCCAGGGTTGTGGGATCAAGGCCCACGTCAGCACAGAGTCTACTTAAGATTCTTTCTCCCTCTCCTGCCTGTCCCTACAGTGTGTGCACTCTCTCTCTCTCCCTGTCTCTCAAATAAATAAATCTTTAAAAAAAGTAAAGATGTAATCTGCCAATTGGAACTTAAAAATTTAATTGTTTTTGACTTTATGTTTTTTTCTTGCTTGTAATATATAAAAATTCAAATTTCAATTTGAAAAATATTAGAAATGGTAATTTGAATCATCAGTAATTGGGAATTTAAAATGCATGTAGATAAAACAGTAGAACCATACTATGTGATATTTTTTCCCTAAAAACTCCAAGGAAAACAATGAATATAATGTTTATTATCCTGCTTAAGAATGTACTATGTTCCAGCAGAGACTTTATATATCCAATGGAAATTTTAAATGTGGGACATCTTATGTTAGTTTTTAAAAAAGATAAAATATAAAAAATTCCCAAAGAAATAAGAGTAAGGGAGAGCCTGGCAATTTTGATTAAAAACTCCAGAAATATATTTGAGAAATTTCTCCTACAGTTTTAGCATTTTGAATGCTTATTTTACCTAACTATCTCTGATTTTACATAACTCTACTCTGCTCCCTAAGATGTTTCATATAATTTGAAAATTGCTCATATATATATATGTATATATATATACCTTACTCTCTTTTTGGTAACAAACTTGAAATATTAATTTTGAATTATCATACTGCTACTTCATTGAAATAGATATCCTATATCTTTCCAACTAGAATATGGTAGAAGGCTAATTATGGTAAAGTATTCATAAACATTATGACTTTTGCATAATTCAGATTAAAGTGGAGAATAGTTCCATTTTTTAAACATGCTGAAAGTATTAGCTGTTTGTAGATGTGAGCAATCACTGTAGTTAAGAAATATAGAAATTCATTAAGAAGAAAGCAAGCATTAGGAGAAACACTGGGAAATAATTTTCAAGAAATTTTTTTGCTTTCGAGTGTAGTTGACACACAGCGTTACATTAGCTTCAAGTACACAGCATGATTATAAAACATTTCTATGTATCATTCTCTGCTCACCACAAGTGTATCTGCCATCTGTCACCATACAAAGCTATTACAGTATCATCGACTATGTTCCTAATGCTGTACCTTTTATTCCCATGACTTATTCATTCCACAGATTTTCAAGCAGTTTATTTGAATATTGTGGATAAATACAGGAGAATGATTAGAGTTCTGAAAAACAAGGAGGATAAAATGCAGTCTGCTTGCATGGGAATACAACTTTTAGTGTGCTGTAGGATTGTATTTGAGAGAGATTGAAAGTAAATAAAGTTCTGCTTATGTGTATATATAGCTTGATATATTGTTAAAAATGATTGCTTTACTTTTCCTTTAATTATTGGTATTCTTTAACCTTTTAGATGTTGTCTGAAATAGAAAAAGAAGAATTTCTGAGGAATAAAACCCATTGTGGTGGTCCTGATTCTATTCCAGAGCCTGATCCTCATTATTTGCTTGTGGATAAACATGTTTTGCCAGGTATGCTAAATTGCTCAATGATGTTTTTGATAATTTTTATGTGATTGACCATACTTCTCTGAAAAAAATGTACACAGTTCTCTTTTGACATTTAGAAAAATACAATCATGCTATTTGAAAATTATTATGACTTTACTGTACTTACTTAATTTCATATTTTCATAGTTTTTTATGCCTCCCAAATTAACTTGATTTAAATATATTTAAATTTTCCATCTATATATCTGACTGAAATAGATATATCTAGCCTTGATTTTTTTTAGATTTATTTATTTATTTTAGAGAAAGTGAGAGAGAGAGAGAGAGAGAGTGAGCAGGGGGAGAGGCAGGGGGAGAGAGAGAGAAGCAGACTCCCTACTGAGTGGGGAGCCCAATGTGGGGCTTGATCCTAGGACCCTGAGATTATGACATGACCCCAAAATCAAAGAGTCAGAAGCTTAATGGACCAAGCCACCCAGGTGCCCCCAGCCTTGGATTTTTAAGTATCCTTAACTATATTCCTTTAACTGGTGTACACACACACACACACACACACACACACACATACACATTATGTTTTTATATTAAGTTTTGTGGTATAGTTAAGGCAAGTTATGTGATTTCTTTATTAACTGAAATGGAACTTCCTTGTATATGACAGCAATAGGATTTTTAATGTATATTCTAAAATACCTCTTTTTGGATATTATCACTTTTACTTTGGTAATACATTGACCTTATTTCTTCATTTCAAAACTACTTTCATACTCTATGTTAGGTCAGTTTTGAGGGGCTTGCTTTTAAGAATAATAATGTTTCTCTTCATGAATACAGATGATGCTGATATAAATTTTGGATACTGTGAAGTGGAAGAAAGATGTAGGCAGTCTTTTGAAGCTTGGCAAGAGAAACAGAAAGAACTGGAAGACCAGGAGAAAGAAACTCTCAAAGCTCAAAGGGATAGAGAAAAAAAGCAATTTCAAGAAGAAGAAGAAAAGAGACATTGCTGGATGAAACAATTTGAAGTTGAAAAAAAGAAATTAGAAAATATTCAGAAGGTAAAGTATTTTTTTAAGTTTTGTTTTTGTTTTTCATACATTCTTTCTTTTTAACTTTTTAAAATTTAAATCCAATTAACATACACTGTATTATTAGTTTCAGAGGTAGAATTTAGTGATTCATCAGTTGCATAACACCCAGTGCTAATGCCCATCACCCAATGACCTCTTCCGCCTCCCACCTACCCTCTAGCAGTTTGTTTCCTATAGTTAAGAGTCTTTTATGGTTTTCCTCTCTATTTTCATCTTATTTTATATTTCCTTCTCTTCCCCTATATTCATCTGTTTTGTTTCTTAAGTTCCACATATGAGTTAAATCATATGGTATTTGTCTTTCTCTGATTGACTTATTTCACTTAGTATAATACCCTCTAGTTCCATCCATGTTGTTGCAAATGGCAAGATTTCATTCTTTTCCAAGGTTGATTAATTTTCCTTTATATATGTATATATATCTCATCATCTTTACCCATTCATCAGTCGATGGATATCTGGGCTCTTTATACATTTTTTGAATCAGTAACTACTTCTGAATAGTACTGATCCTTTTAGATTATGGTGTGGATTGAGTTCTGTTCTATGGGATTTAGGTACTCTTGATAATTGAAGCCATTGACTGTGGTAACAGTATTTACTATGGACTTCTTGATTAGTTTTCCTTAAATTTATGCATTCAAAATTAAAAAAAATATTTTATTATATACATTAATTTAATTTATTTAAAAATTTATTAAAATTCATTGAAATTTCAGATGCTGCTTTGGATCTTGGGAGCCCCCTGGGGTCAATGAAGTTACAGATTGTCCTAGAAGGGTTGATATTTACAACTTAAGTGTTGCTTTTTCATATACTTCTGATCATGCAAGAAGGCAACAAAATTTTCCTGATCATGAAATGTCTTTGCTATGAGGTCTAATGTATAACAATTACATAAAACATATTTGGTTATAGTGGTTCACCCATGTAGGTAATAGGAGATCCATATGCTTAGGTCATGGTAGTGGTATATTGAGAAACTGGTGGATTTTTAGGACCCTACTTTATGACCATCAGGATCGTTAGTATGTACAGATAACAATCAGAACTGACTTCTCTGTCTTACATTACTAAAATTGACCTGCATATTACCACATTTACTAGTTTTGAGAGTTACATATAGAGAATGTGGATTGAGTTCTGTTCTATGGGATTTAGGTACTCTTGATAATTGAAGAGAATGTTGACATGTGGTCACTTGGGCAGTTCAGTGTGTTCTAGCCCTCCATGTTGAGTACACTGCATTTCCTGATTATAGAAAATAAATTTAAAGCAATTATACTGTATACTCAGTATGGCTGTGGCTTTTTCTAATAATGTGAACGATGGATCCTTAGCTTTCCTTTACACAGACTTTTTTTGGGGTCATTCCCAAAAGTCAGAATCTTTATTCTAGGATAGGCTTTAGTATAATTTAGATTATAGGAGTAGTGTTTGTAGTCTTATGTTGAAATGCATCATTGCTGTTGATTGTTAGTGGTGTTTTCAGATTTAGAAAACATCCGACTTTTAAATTCTGTTTACCGAAATTGTCATATTTAATTGTTTTAAAACAAAAAATTTATTGACTACCTCAATGACAAAGCATTCAGCTATGCGCTTCAATGACACAAAAGAGATCTGACATCTGGGCCCCACCTTCAAAGAGTTCCAGCTTAGTTTCTGAAAGTAATTCGTGCTTTATCGTAAGATTATAGTTTAAAATATTTTAATGAATTCCTAAATGTATACTTTGTTATGCCTTGGGGCTTAAAACTTTTCCAATGAGACCATGCCATAATTTTAAAAAGATGCATTGTAAATATGTAATTTACTTACTTTCAGTTTTCTGTGTCCTTTGTTAGCTGTTGGGGGAATGAAATAGGAAGCTATTGTAAATTTCTTTTGTTAAGAGTTCCACCTGGTTTCTCCTTCCTCATTATGGGCAAATGATCACATTATATTTTTGCATGAATTGCAAACTTCCTCTTCCTAATCCTATATCTAGTTTGTACCAGCCTCTGTATTCACCCTACCTTTTTTCCTTGTCTTTGCTCTACACTCAGTAGGAAAGATTTCTTTTACTAAAAGTTAGGTTTCCCTGCTCTGCTCTATAATATTTTTCAGTTTACCCCTGCTTTTTTGTTTTATAGTTTTACCTTGTATGCTGAAACACCCCATCAACTTCCTCCCTTCTTATTGTTTATAGGCATGTTCAGTTTTCTCCTATCTTAGAAATAAAACAAAAGAAAAATACCAAGATCACTTTTGTTCTTATGTCTCATTTTAGCTTCTCTTTAGCTCTACTTATCATGGTAAGGCTTCTTAAAGAGTAGTCTTGCTATATTTATGTCTTCGTCTCTTATTGAATCCTAAAACTACGAGGTATATCACCATCACCCCACCAAATGAAACGACTTGCAACAAAAATAACCAATGACTTCTTTTTTTTTTTTAATTTTTAAAAAAGATTATTTATTTATTTATTTGACAGACAGAAATCACAAGTAGGCAGAGAGGCAGATAGAGAGAGAGGGGGAAGCAGGCTCCTTGCTGAGCAGAGAGCCCGATGCGGGGCTCGATTCCAGGACCCTGAGATCATGACCTGAGCCAAAGGCAGAGGCTTTAACCCACTGAGCCACCCAGGTGTCCAATAACCAATGACTTCGAAGTTTCCATATTCACAGTTTGTTTTTCAGTTCTTATAATGGCCTCTGTAGCATTTTATGCCAGTAAAAATTTGATTGTTGACCATTTCTTTCTTTCTTTTTTTTTTAAGATTTTATTTATTTGACAGACAGAGATCACAAGTAGGCAGAGGCAGGCAGAGAGGGAGGGAGGGAAGCAGGCTCCCTGCTGAGCAGAGAGCTGGATGTGGGGCTTGACCCCAGGACCCTGGGACCAGGGCCTGAGCTGTAGGCAGAGGCTTTAACCCGTGAGCCACCCAGGCACCCCTGATTGTTGACCATTTCTCTCTTCCTTGACTTCCATGGGATCACACCTCCTTGAATCTCTTCTTACATGTTTGGCAATTCCTCCTTTATGTCCATGTTAGCCTTCTCTGTCTCTCTCTCTCTTCTTGAATATGGTACTACAAAGGATTTCTTCCTTTGTCCTTTTTTTTTTCCATATACCTTCTCTCTTGATAATGTCATTCATAGCTGACAGATACAAATCTGTTATATAGCTGTTCAGAAACAAATCTATATAACAAAAAAGAAAAACGAACTACCTAACTCTACTACAGATACTTTACACTCGGAGCTTAATGTGCTAAAACTGAAGGCATTGTCTCTGAGTTGTGCTTCTCCTCTTATATTCATCATTTTGATGATCTACACTGTCATCATAGTCTAAGCTAGAAAGATAAGGACCATCTTTGGCTCTTCCTTCTCTTTATTATCCTCTTCCCTCTAATAGTTATATTATCCATCTTCTCATCCACCCACCTATCTGCTGTTACTCTGTAGTCCATGGTGTGCTAATGTCTAGCTTGGCATATTCACTAAATTTGCCAATTATCTCTGTACTTTTGGTCTTGTATTCCACAAACACATTCACCATAGTGCTGCCAGGAGGGCTTTTTAAAGTTATTTCTCTGCCTAATTCTCATTGTAAAGATTATATCCAAAGAAAGATTCCCAGTTACTTTATTTCTGGACACTTGGCAGTTTGTAGCAATTTCATTTTTACATTGTTTTTGTATTTTTCTCACTCCCATCACCCTATACAGAAGGCCCTCCTTGCAGCTTACATGGACTTCTCTAATACCTACCTCTTTGATCTCTTTAGTGACTCCTTGGCTTTTTGTCTTTAATGTAACCTTTTAATTTTCCTAAAAACAGAGCTACATTTTCCTAATTGGAAAACATTTAATAAATGCCTTCATATGCTGTCTTCTATATGAAACTTTTCATAATCTTCTTTTTAATTATAATGCCTATTTCTACAGTGGTCCTTTATAGTCTTCTCTTGATAAATTTATTCTGCTAAATTTGAGGTAATATGGGAACTTACAGTTGCATTCCCATATTAAAGGTAAAATTTTAGAGGAAAGGGATTCTATTTTACTGATCTTGTTTATTCTGCAGAGCCTTAACAAAATAGATGCTAATCAAGAAAATCGTTATCCACCGAACTGATGGATTATGTGAATTAAATGGGATGGTGTGCAGGAAGAAAAATTGTAATATAAAACTCATCTTACAAACATTATTATTTGTGGGTTTTGCATTACCCAAGAGCATATCTAGCCAATGCATTTTATTATGTGAATAAACATACTCAGATAAATAAAACAACTTACCCAGGTTACAAACATCTTTATGTGCTCAAAATGGGAACCCTAGATATCATTTATGTGATACTTTAGGTTGAGATTAAGGTTGTTGTCCCAGTACTAATAACAGAGTATCATTGGGTGAGTTGTTATCTTTAACTATTATTTATAAATATTTGTTGTCAGAATCAAATATAATGAACATAATATTTTTTGATATTTGAATATAATAACTCAGTATTACCATATGTTCAGCAAGAACAGGACAAGATGAATGATGAACTCCATAAAGAAGAGAAACTGTGGAAAGAGAAATTTAAAAAGCACGAGGTAACTATTTCTTGTTTTTAATCATTACAATAATCATTCTTCATTTGAAATAGATTATTGTAATTGAAATGGACGTAATATTGCTTGTCTGGTATAGGATTTAATTTACTAAAGCTTTAAATATTAATCATCAGAAATTCTCCTTGAAATATAATGTCCTAAATATTAAAATAAACTGGTTTAGTGAATGAACATGTCTATATAAAATTGTAATTCTATAATTTTTTAAGGTTTGAGGAAACATACTATTATAAATATTTCACTATGATTGAATATGGTTATGAAAGGTCATTTCTTGAACACAATTGAATATGTTAAATAATGCCTTTGAATTTAAGATCATTCTGATGACACATTTATTATGTTATAAGGTTATTTACCTCAAAGATTTTTTTAAAAGATTTTATTTATTTATTCGACAGACAGAGATCACAAGTAGGCAGAGAGGCAGGCAAAGGCACAGAGAGGGGAAAGCAGGCTCCCCGCTGAGCAGGGATGCGGGGCTATCCCAAGATCCTGGGATCATGACCTGAGCTGAAGGCAGAGGCTTTAACCCACTGAACCACCCAGGTGCCCCTACCTCAAAGATTTTATATAAAATTTTAAGTATAAGCATGAAGTAGATAAAATTTCTTATAATCCTGTTATCTGACTAAACATATTATCTTTCTTAGTCTTTCAAGTCTTTTCTTTATATAATCACACTCCTACTATCCATCTTTTTCTAAAAAAAAAAAAAGGTTTACTACCCATCTTTTAAGAAAAATATATACTTGATATTTAACACTGTGTAAATTTAAAGGGTACAGTGTATTGATTTAATAATGTTATATATTATAATATGATTTTCTCTACTGTGCATATTTAAATTAACATGTTGGTTAGATGCATGTGAACAGACAGTTCAGATGAATGACAAGGGACAAAAAAAGACAATAGTAGCTTACCTACAGGTAAACCCAAATCTTGGAGTTAGGAGAGCCATTAAAATACCTATAACTGTCATACAATAGCAAGATGCTTAACAGAGAGGTGATAGGAAAAGAGAAGTAGAATCTACAATGAAGTATCAAATGTACATTATAGAGTTGAAAAGTTTAGAATATAAATTAAAGATTCGGTGCATCTGTTTGATGACAGCATTAGTGAAACAAGCAAGGTCAATAGAAAATGTCCAAATTAAAGCACAAAGAGGACAAAAAAATTGGAAAGCAGAAGAGAGTACAAGAAATAACGTGATATATAGTGAAAAGATAAAATGTATGTAATAGTCATCTTGGAAGGATAGGAGAAAAAGAATGAAGTAAAAACAATGGGTAAAGAAATAATAGTTGAGATAGTTTAAAAGAAATTCAGGCTGAACACTCAAAGTTGATTAATGATCTCCAAACACAATCAATACAGAGAAAATCACACCTGGGAATTGAATAGTATAATTATTGAAATTCAAGACAAGGCGGGAGAAGTTATAAAAGCTGCTGGAGCAAAAAAGCACATTACCTAAAAGGACCAACAGTAAACCAATAGCTGACTTTTTTTTTTTTTTTAAGGTTTTATTTATTTGTTTGACAGACAGAGATCACAAGTAGGCAGAGAGGGAAGCTGAGAGGGGGCAGGGAAGCAGGCTCCCTGGAGGGGCTCGATTCCAGGATCCTGATATCCTGACCTGAGTCAAAGGCAGAGGCTTAACCCACTGAGCCACCCTGGTGCCCCAATAGCTGACTTCTTAAGTGAAATGATGGAAAGAAGATAATAGAACAAAACAATTTAACTGTTAAGTGTTAATGGTTTCTTTGATCATTAGTGTTCTTTGAATCCTGAGTCATCCCCTGATTTCTGGTCTCAGTTTTCATTTCCTGTATGCCTAAATACTTGTTGAAACATTTTTGGATAACAACTTTTCTCAGTGTTTGCACACTTGAAAATATTTTTTTTTATTTTGCTTTAACAACTGAACGATTCCTTTCCTGGCATATAGAATCCAGATTTATTACCATTTGGTTTTAACAATTTAAAGATATAACTCCATTGCATATTTGTATATTTTTGCCTATTATCATTGTAAATTTGATACTCATTCCTTACATTCTTTTGAAGCCTTTAGATTTTTCACATTTTACATTTATCGTACATATTTACTGATACCTTATTTTGTGCCAGGCGCTTCTGAGTGTTCAAGGTATAGCACTGGATAGAATGGAAAATGCTGCCTTCATGGAGCTTAATTCCTTAGGGTTCTGAAATATTGCTAGCTTCCATGTGAGGTATCAGTGTGTTTGTCTATATGCATGCATGAAAAGTTAACTCTTTATCTTCCAACCTTTTTTGGTTTAGAAAACATTTTTCTTTTTTTTTTTTTAAGATGTATTTATTTATTTTAGAGAGTGAGAGAGTGCCAGGGTGGGGTGGGAGGAGGGCAGAGGGAGAAAGAATCCTGAAGCAGACTCCCCACTGAGTGCAGAGGCCAATGTAGGGCTCAATCCCAGGATCCTGAGGTCATGACCTGAGCCTAAATCAAGAGTCAGACACTGAACCCTACTGAGCCACCCGTGTCCCTGAAAATATTTTTCTAATTTTTTTCCCCTTTTTCTCAGATCTTTAGTTGTAACTCCTACTAGTCAGATTGGAGTTTCTGTGTTCCTTGTCTTTATACCTGAAAGTCTGTGTCATAGATTTCATATCTTTGTTATTTTGTATGTTGTTCCAGGAAAGTGTGTAATTTGGAAGTTTTCATTTAGCCAACACCTATTTAAGCCATTCTATCTTGAATTTTTGTTTGCGTGAGTCATATTTTTTTATTTGATCGCTTGCATTTTCATTTTTATGTGAAGTTATTTTTATTTAAACATATTTTTCCTAAAAATTTTTTTTGTAAATTCTTAATTTAGTTTAATTGCTCTCTTTTCTCAGAAACTAGTGCTTCCTTCTGTTTATTGAACTATTTTGATTGCCTCACATCCTTTATGTTAGTTTTCCTCAAATATTTGCTTAATTTGTTTACTTTTGTTTTAGGACTCTATAGTGACAATGACATTTTTCTCACCTAACTCCAAACGATCTCATTTAATGCAATATGTGCTTATCAGCTCTCTCCATAGTTGAGAAAGGATAAAATATGTGACAAGGCTAGTTCTTCATATTGCTTATATGTATGTTCTACCTTGCCTTCCTGGTATCATAAATCTCACCCAATAATCCCCTGCTTCTGCAGTCTGTGCTAGCTCTGGGAGTCCCCTTTATCAGAACTACCATCTCAGAAAGTTTGAAGTCCTCTTCACCTACACAAATTTTGGCTTGTGGTTTCTCTGGCTTTTTCTCTGTCATTCTGATTTCATATGCTCTCTATCTTCAAGGAATTCCTCAATTTATATTTGGGTGGCTTAGTATAGCTATAATATTAGAATATCAACTTACTAACATGATTAAAACTCCCAAGTATTTTAGAAGATTAATTCCCTTTAAATGGTTTTAGTTCTTTTAAGTGAATTTTATAGCAACTTCCTTGTGATTTCAATTTTACTATTTGTTTTCAGTCTGTATTTTAGATGATATTTTAATATCTTTAGTTTATGCTGACTACTATTTATCTTACTTTACTTTAGGAGTTTATTAAAAGCTTGCATTTACAAATGGAAGAAGAAAGAACAAGATTTAAAGATCTACAAGAAAAAGAAAAAACGCGTTTGTTAAAACGGCAGCATAATGCAGCTGTAACAATTCAGGCTAAATATAAAGCCTTTGTGGCCTACCAAAAATATAACCCCATCATAAAAGAACAATTAGAAAGTAAGAAAAGGAAAGCACAAGAGTGGAAAGAAAAGGAAGCAAAAATACGTCAGATGGAAGAAGAAAAACTAAAAAGATTGGAGGAAGAACAAAAGGTAGAAGAAGAGAGAAAAAAGCAGAAGCAGGAGGAAAGGAGGAAGAGAGAAAAAGAATATGAAGAAAAAAAGACCATCATAAGAAGAGAAAAAGAGCAACTACTAAGCAAGGAAAGATTAAGATTAAGAGAAGATGCACACAAACAGCTAATAATAAGTAGAGCATTAAAGAAAGATGAATATAATATTGAGAATTTGACTGTTGAAGTTACATCAAAGAATAAGGATGACATAGCCAAAAAGGTAGGAGATGAAAAGTCAAAGAAATGGGAAGATGTTGCCCTCTGGCTACTTGAAAAATCAAATAGGACAGAGAATGTAGATAGACAGCTAGTATTAAAAGAATCAATACAAGTGCAATCAAAAGATCCTATTGTAAAACAGGCAATTTTGGCAGAATTTAAAGTAAAAAATGAAAACCTGGCAAAACAACAATATTCTGAAAAGATTGTAAAGGAAGAAAGAAAATGTGAAAATACAGACAAAAAAACTGAATTGGAAAAGCCAGATCTAAAAGAAAATGTGAAAGAGCAGTTTCAGATGCAAGAATTAAAGCTTCAAATACAAAAAGGGGAACATATGAAAACTGCCATAAATGAGAATATGAGACAAGATACCCAAATAATATTAGGACATAATGAAGAAATTAACAAGGTGAAAAACAATGAAGCATGGGAAATAATCCAAGATAATCAACAGAATAAGATACAAAAAGCAGAAAAAGAAGAGCTAACAGAACAGAATGGAACATTATATGAAGAGAATAATATTTCAGTAGTTTCAATGAAGCAGCAAGCACTAAAATTAGAAAATTCTGAAGTTATAGGGGAAAATAAAACAATACAAGAAAAAGAAATTGATTTAAAATCCAAGGAAACCGAGGAGGTCCCAAAAGGCAATGCTCTGAATAGTGATGTGATTTTTAACAGCAGTAATTCCATGGTAACTATAGAAGGCAAAATAAATGAGAAAGATTATATTTTCGGTAGAAATGGTCTTTGTGAAGACTTGGGTAGCTATAATGCAAAAAGCTCCTTAATTTTTAAAGAAATAAACTCTCTTAAGTCTCAATTTAAAGAAATCCCAGAAGAATGTCATGAAGATAGAGCTGAATGTGAAAGTATTGTGACCTGTTGTTTATCAAAGCCAACACTTCTATCTTCTATTGAAGAAAAGAGGCTAGCTTGGATAAAATCACATAAACCTTGGTTTGAAATTTTCAAACAAAACCAACAAAAAATATTTGTTCAGAGGAAGAGACCTGTAAAATGCCCAGCCAACATGATGACTCCTTTGAATACGTTAGAAATTCTTCGATGTGGCCCTTGGAAGACTTTACAGCAGGTATTTTATAACTTTATAATACTTTTTCATATTTAACTACAATTGATCCTCTGAAATGTAACTTTAAATATCAGTAGAAGGCATTGTATCCAAGAATTTTGTCTCTTAATTGGTGAAATTGGTAATGAAATATTGACCCATTTGAGAGGGATGTATTTAAAAGATCTTCTTGATTAAAATTCTTCAGGGCATCTTCTCCCTCAGTGTAGCACTACAGAAAGTTTTGATTTATATCTTGAAGCTATGTTCAAGGGTCCTGTAGCCATTATTAAGCTTCTGAGAGTGGAAGTATCTGGGAATTTAGTGTTGAATTAGAGAAGGAAATTCCTAAAATTGACATTCAGTTAGTTTGCTATAGTCTTGGGCACACCACCACCTACTGGCTCCTTTTGGAATGAAGTGGATTTCTCTGTATCTGACAAGGGCTGTGAAAGAAGGGCTTATAATAGAAGACTCTAGAATTTCCATATGGAAACATATTTAGTCATGTGCTATATAAGCACAGTGCATATATGTCTGAAATTTAAATAATCACCACCAACCACTGTGAATTTTATATGTTTATAAAGCCCATATTTTCATCCAAAATTAAGACAAATACTAATGGGCGCCTGGGTGGCTCATTCGGTTAAGTGTCTGCTTTAGGCTCAGGTCATGATCCCAGGGTCCTGGGGTAAGCCCTGCATTGGACTCTCTGCTCATCAGGGAGTCTGCTTGTCCCTCTCCCTCCCGCCCCTCCCCCCACTATGTGTGCTCATGACCCTGTTCTCTCTTTCTCTCAACTAAATAAACAAAAAAATTTTTTAAAGATTTTATTTGTTTGACAGAGATCACAAGTAGGCAGAACAGCATACAGAGAGAGAGGGGGGGGGGTAAATAAGCTCCCTGCTGAGCAGAGAGCCCAATGTGCGGCTCTATCCCAGGACCCCGAGATCATGACCCCAGCTAAAGGCAGAGGCTTAACCCACTGAGCCACCCGAGTGCCCCAACAAAATATTTTTTAAAAAAATCAGAAACTAACAAATGTGTAGAAAACCAGGAAAGAATATTTCAAATAGTACAACACTAGAAAGGACTTAGGATTAAAATACATGTATCTGACTAAGGCCTGAAACCGAAATGTATTCAATAAAATGTATTTAGTTTTTTGATATAGAGAGATGCCTAGGAAAGGAAACACCCAAGTTAATATATATATATGAATTTTTAATTTATTCACTCAGCAAATATTTATCTGTCCAATATGATGGATCAATATTTATTGTTGGACTAGGGACAGAAAGAAACCCCAGTCGTTGACATTATGGAGGTGACTCTGGTATACAAAAAGGCTTTACACAAACAAACAAAATGCCAATTACATTACTATAGATTTTGGTAATTGCTGTAAATAAGATTTCATGGTATTCTTTAGAAGGATAATAAGATAGTGGGCGTTAAAGAGATCTCTGGGATGTGAAAAAGCGGTATAAGGAACAAGAACTACTTTGAAGTTCCTCTGTTTCCTAGGCAATGTATTTTCATATCCATCAGATCTATAGAGCTACATATAGAATCTCTCATTAGGTCTTCTATTAATTATTTTCTTTGGCTATGTTATCTCTGAAATCATTCTTTTTCTACTTTCCCCAAGATGTTGGTGTAGGCTTTCTGAATTGGTAACATTAACTACTAACTTTTATTTCGGGTAATTTTCCTATACGTATCTGTTTGAGCCAGGCATAAGTGACAGCTTCATGCTCACCGTGTGCTTGTTTCTAGAGTAAACTGAAGTTAGGAAAACAGCAGTGCTCTTTTTCATTGTAAGTCTCTGCTCTGTTCAATGAGAAGAGCGCTGAGGAAGTTAAGATGTGTGAACCTGTCCCCTTGGTGTTTCTTCTCCTATCCACTCTGTTCCTTTTGTGAAACTCTTGTCAATATACATAAAGTAAGGATTACTCCTTTTGCTTCTTAAGGCAGGTCCCCGCAAACTGGAATGTGTATACAGATCTCCTGGGAATTTGTTAAAATGCTAATTTTGATTCATTGGGTCTGGTGATCAGTCTCAATGTTCTCCACTTTAAAAAAAAAGATTTTATTTATTTGAAAGAGAGAACGACAGGGGGAGAGGGAGAAGCAGATTCCCCACTGGGCATAGAACCCCATAAGGTGCTCGACGTGGGGCTCCATCCCAGGACCCTGAAATCATGACTTGAGCCAAAGGCAGAGGCTTAACTGACTGAGCCACCTAGGTGCCCCAATGTTCTGCATTTTTGCAGTGCTCCTGGATGATGCTTTGGTGCTGGCCCATGGATTAATATGATTAAAAATGTTGTAAAAGGCACTGTAATCTTCTGACTACTGCTCAAGCAATTATTTTGAACATTTCATTTTTCTTTGAGGCATCAAGTGTACAGTATAAAGTTGAAAAGTATTTATGAATATGTCTATAAATACAGAAGTGTTATAAAATGCCATCTTGTAATGACCCTGGGAGATGGGTTTATACTGGTGTCTTTATTCACTACTGTTCCTCATCCCTAAGTCTCTTACTTTGATTTGCTAAGGCTTCACATCTTTATCCTTACCTTGTTCACCCACTGCTATCTTTGGAAGGTCCTTCTAGAGAAGACCTTTAGAAAAGTTTACTCTTCTAGAATTTCACCCAGTGATGAATTCATTTTGCTTATATTAATTTTTCGCTTTCAGCACATGAAATCCGGTCTGACTCTTGTCTATGTTTCTTTACAATTTGTCAGACAACAGTGGTTTTCATTACTTGACTGTGGGGTGGTTAAGTGGGAAGATGGACAAGTGGATGAATAAATAATCTGACTGAATCTTAATCTTATCTCTGTGTTACTGCTAGCTTCACAATTTAGATAGAGTATATTAATTAAAAAGGGAATTAATATAAAAATTATTTGAGTATAATTCAATAAAGTACTAATAAGCCCTCTGTCAAGTAAGATCAGTGTCCTGATTTTATTTCTGCTATTTATTGGTTGTGTCATGTTGGGCAAGGTGCTTGACCTTTTTGAGCCTCCGTTTTGTCTTCTATAAACTGGGAAGAGCAATATCTATTGGATAGGATTGTTGAATTTTAAAATAACATATATGGGGATGCCCGGGTGGCTCAGTGGGTTAAGCCGCTGCCTTCGGCTCAGGTCATGATCCCAGGGTCTTGGGATCAAGTCCTGCATCGGGCTCCTTGCTCAGAGGGGAGCCTGCTTCTCTCTCTGCCTCTGCCTGGCACTCCGCCTGCTTGTGCTCTCTCTTTCTCTCTCTCTAACAAATAAATAAATAAAATCTTAAAAAAAATAAATAAAATAACATATACAAAGAATATAGTCTAGGGCTCCTAGTATATGTAATAGTCATTATCAAACTTGGATCTCAAGCAGAGATTATACACAACTAATATTATATTGTTTTCTAGTTTTAGTGTTCTAACTAATTTATTTTTCTTTTATTTTTGGTGTCTTGCTACTAATGATTACTTGATTTAAATAATCATAAAAAGAGGGTGCTGAATTTAAGGATTTTTTTATATGGCTTTATAACATGACATGAAGAATAACATTTTAGCTGTTACTAGCTTTTAGATCAGAATGTCTCACATTTTATACAAGGCAAATTCTAATAAACTGGTGTTGTATTGGTACATGAGCTACTAGAAGTTAGATTCTGCTTCATTTAATCCGGTTATCATACCTCAGATTCAGTCTCTTGCAGCTGATTTTTTAAATGTTATTTCTTTAGATTGAAGCGATATAAAATTTTATCTCTGAACAGATGTTCTGCAAAAAGAAAAACCAAGAGTACTGCTTTCACTATTTTTGTATTATAGTCTACCATAAATGACTGGCACTCCTTGCATTGAACTCAAGAATAATCGAAAGTGAAATCTCTAAAATTACATAGCTATTTTAGGTCATGTACCTATGTACCATGATCTGTTAAGGATTTGGGGAAATATGGATGATTAAGTAATAAATTGATTTATTATCTTTTATTAAGATAAAATGAATGAGTCATAAGTTCTGTAGGTAGAAGAGTTTAAGTTATGAGAACCTGAAAATACTAGTTTTTGAAATATCTTTCTATTACCCTTTATTAAGGAAAGAAACTATGAATGCTGTATTTTAGTTTTGCCATAGGGCAATTTATTATTCATTTATTTCTGAAACATTTAGTGAACATCCACTATGCTCCAATTGCTCTTTTTCAACAGACCATGCAGTGATGAACACCTGTAAGTACTAATTCTATATTGACCTTACTATTTGGAGCATAAAGCAGTTATTTATATGATTATTGACATGCATGTATCAACAAATGATTAATATAAAAATTTATTTTGATCTCATATGTTTGGAAAAACCTAAGGTAGGATAGATAATAAATTACTATATCATTGGGGTGCTTGAGTGGCTCTGTGGGTTAAAGCCTCTGCCTTTGGCTGAGGTCATGATCCCAGGGTCCCAGGATTGAACCCTGCATTGGGCTCTCTCCTCAGCAGGGAGCCTGCTTCCCTTCCTCTTTCTCTGCCTGCCTCTCTGCCTACTTGTGATCTCTGTCTGTCAAATAAATAAATAAAATCTTTTAAAAAAATTACTGTATCGTAAGGAAATTTTAAAAATCTTCCATAAAAGGGAGGAGGAAATATTATGAAATACCTTATATTCGAAAGTAGATACCATTAATAATGACTCTGCAACAGTTGTCACTCCTGTACTGTAATTAAACTAACTAGAGAAATTACCACCATAAAAACTGGAATCTAACCATTTCCGTAGGTGATTTTAAGCAGTGTATGATTATGTCAGGCAGGATAATATAAATAAGAAGGTAGAGAACCATTTGTTACTATAAAACTACAGTTGTGGAGTTTTTGGTTTTTAAATGCTTAGTTCCAAATTGTGTGTTTACTTGTTAGTATACAGCTAGCTTCCCAGTTACAGAATTTATAAGTTCTCTTTGTGGACAAATAAAATGGGTAATACACAGCAGGTTTTTTTTTTTTTTTTGCCACAAATGGATGAATATTTTTCTTTCTGAAAAACCATAAAATATAAATTTGTTTCAAAAGTCATTTTAGACTATGAATAACTGAGATATTCCTGAAATAATTATGAAATGAGAAACTTATTCACCTGAAGTTTGAAAAACATTGTTTATAACTTTTGCTACTCAAAGCAAGGAGTGGACTTAATCCCTTCTTTATATCTCCACGAACATATGGTCTTCCCATTCACTTACATAAATCCGTAAATTTAAAACTTTTAGTTTAACTTAATGCACAGGAAATGTTCCGAAGGAAGAGAGGTTACTGTTCTTAAGACTCTTATAGCTTTTTCTGAAGCAATAATGCTTTAAATTACAATAGTACATTTTTAAAATTTCTGATTCGGGGGCGCCTGGGTGGCTCAGTGGGTTAAAGCCTCTGCCTTCGGCTCAGGTCATGATCCTGGGGTCCTGGGATCGAGCCCCGCATCGGGCTCTTTGCTCAACGGGGAGCCTGCTTCCTCCTCTCTCTCTCTCTGCCTGCCTCTCTGCCTACTTGTGATCCCTCTCTGTCAAATAAATAAATAAAATCTTTAAAAAAAAAATTCTGATTCAGTATGATATATACCAGACTCTTCCTATAAAGCTAATAATGTTAAAGTTGTTTTTCAGTATATGAGAAACCTGGCCTTAGGATTTTTGATATGACAATATGAAATAATTCTTACTATAACAAATTTAACATATATAGTTATTTCCATTCATGTACTTAATTATAGTGAAGAACCAACATGCTATACTTATTTCTCTGCCATTTTCTTTATGTGAGAGCTCTTGAGTTTAATAAGTAGAGTGCTTTTCAGTAATCTGGAAATATTCCCATTATGTGACATATTCCTGTGCCACTATAAGTGTAGTTCTTAGTATATATACCATAAAATTGAGTACATTCTTTGATACTGAATTTTCTTTAGTTAAACAGACTAAAACCAAAATGACAGGAAAATGCTTTAAGAAAAACCTTTGTGAATTATTGAGTCCACAATGATATTTCAATAATAAGAAATTTCATAATATAGTCTTCAAAATGTTTGAAAATACCAGAAAAATGCCATTCATGCTATGTTACATCAGAGATACTATATGCTCTGAGTATATTACATTATTCAACAGTAAGGAATGATTCGTGCCAGTAAGGAATGATTCATACCAGTGAACTTGTAATAGAAAGCTATTTTTATTACATGGTTTAATTATTATTGCATGGTCCTATTTATTCCAGGTCCTATAATTTCTCAGGCTTTCTTTGTTTTTGGAAGGTAGTTGAGTCATTTTAATTGAATCATGGCAGGTTGGACACAGAATCTATCCCCTGACATATTGTGGCTCCTGTTACTATTTCTACCCAGGTATCCCTAGGATACTGTCAAGCACAGTATCCTGTGTTTGATAGTATCAAGCATTTGTTTGATACAATAAGCATTTGTGTAGTACAATCTTGAAAATAGTGCCAAAATAATTCACACAAAGTGAATTTGGTGAAATATCAGCGAATGAGCTAATAGATGATTTTATTATTGCTTCTATGCATATGACTTTTGAACTTGAGTTGGTCATGGATGATTGCATTATTTTGCCTTTCTATGTGAGGAACAAATGAGAACCAGATAGCTTAATTGAAAGTGAATTGTTAACAAATGCAATTTTGATATATATCATTAGTTTTTTTGATGACTTTTTTTTAAAGATTTTTAAAATAAATAAATATTTATTTATTTGACACAGAGAGAGAGCACTTCACAAGGTGGAGTGGCAGGCAGAGGGAGAGGGAGAAGCAGGCTCCAACCTGAGCAAGGAGACTGATGTGAGACTTGATCCCACAATGCTGGGATCATGAACTGAGTCAAAGGCAGACACACTTAACCCACCGAGCCACCCAGGCATTCCTTAATGAATTTTTAAAAAGGAATTTTGCAAGGCTGATATAGTTTATATTCATTATTGTTAGATAATGTTATGTAATCCCATTTTCTTGAATTCTCTAGGTCACAACAGTTACATTTCAAGATTTGCCAGGTTGTAGTCTCTCCACACTAGCAGAGTGTCCAAATCTTCAGTTTTTGTCTCTTCGACGCTGTGGATTAATTTCTTTGCACAGCCTGAGTAACTGCAAAAAACTGAAGCATATTGATGCCCAGGTATGTCCTCTCTTCTCCTCATTATTTATCCTATAATAAAATAGAAAACAAAATTTGTGAGAACTGTTGAGGAAAGAAGATTAGGAAGTATGGCCTGAAAATCACTTCTCTATTTGCAGATGATATAGTTATTGTTTTTATTACTTTTTGTTTGATCCTTGACATCTTTAGAACCTAAGTTATTGGTTATTGTTTATATAGTAACTATTTCTTCAAAATTGTCATTGCTGAAATATAAACATAAATCCGTTTTCCATTTTATTATTGTAAGTTATAACAACCACCATTTTATTTTCTCATGGTTCTGTGGGCCAGCCATGAATTGAGGTCAGGCTTGTCTGGGTATTTCTTCTGATTTGTGTCTTGTTGCCTGGGTCTTTTATGTAATTTGGAGTGGGGGCTGGAATGTCCAAAATGCCTTGTCTCGTGCCTTGGGAGGTTAGAATTTTAATTTCTCTTTCTTTTCTTCTCTCTCTCTCTGTGTATCTGTGTCTCTGTCTCTTTCATTTTGGGGTTTCTCTATAGAGTGGCCCAATTGCAAGAGTGAGCATTCCAAAAAAGACAAGCTCCAATATGCAGGTGTTTTTCAGACATCTGCTGGCATTATACTAGCTAATGTTCTATTGGCCAAACCTGAATTTGTATGGGAGGGGAGCTGGGTGGATTTGTGAATGTTGGGATGTGAGGTTTATTGGGGCAAAGTAACAGTCTACCACAGTCTACCCTCTGGCTCCTAAGGAGTCACATCCATCCCACATTCAAAATACACTCATGTCCCAGAGACCCCTAAATCTCACCAACCTTGTGGCCTCAGACTTAGATTTGAAGCACAAAATTTTCTCATCTATCTCAGATCCAGGTGGAGGTGATCTGCTCAGGTAGCACTCTTTCAACTCAGAGATCTGTGAGATACAATGAAAAGTATCTTCTCTCCTCCTGTCCCATCCCCACACTCACAATACAGTGGTGAGATAGGTTTGATTAATTACAATAGCTATTCCATTCAAAATGAAAGAAAACAAGAAGCTCATGTGTCCCTATTCCATAGCTGAGCACATATCCTCATTTCCTTAATAAGGGCTTGGTTCTGCTCAATGAAGATGGTTTTCTGTGACCCCTGGTTCTGCCCACTGGGGTTTTGACATTCTCAAGGCATACTTCTTTATCTACAAGACATACTAGTCGCAGCTGAGATTTTTCCTGAGCCTGTTTCTTTGCCATAGAAGAGGTGTGGGGTGGTAGGCTAGAAGCTTCTTTTCATTTGACTTATATTCTTCTCAGTTCACACAGTGCTTCCACCAAATGTGATTTTCTTTGAAAACTTTGTGGATTTCTTATGCTTTTTATTAAGTTTCCTCCATTAGACAAAGGCTATGCTTATAAATATATTTGAGAGGGATGCTGTGGGACTACACGCTTAAGATTCTTAAAAGCCCATTTATTTTTCTGAGGTCTTAAAAAATAAAATTGTTGTTACATCCTAGACACATGATCTTGACACTGAAACCAACATTATGTATTACAGAGATATGTATGTGTAGTAAAAGTATAAACCTATACATGAGATACATACCTAACTCACAATATTGGTGTTCTTTGGAGAGAAAGGGAGCAAAAGGGACTGAGAAGGGGGAAGTAGGGAGATATCAACTTTTTCAATGTTTGGTTTCTTTAACAGTTTTAAAGGAACCATGACCTAGTGTTCATTTTTGTTCATTTAGATTGTTTGAAATATTTTATTATGATTCTCTGTATTTTCAAAGATTAATAAATATAAAATCAGGTAATTATTTATTAGGTCACTTAATATTTTCATTTAGATAATATAACATTCTGTATGTTTATCGTAAAAGTCAGAGATTCAGTTATTTACTTGGAGATCATATCTCATCCTTCCTCTTTTTGTAAGCTTTAAATGTTCCACTAATAAGCCATTGAACTAAAATTAATTACATTTGTTCTTTGTTTTAGGAAAACCATATTGAGACTATCAATTGTGAAAATTTGGACAATCTCTGTGTTGTTCTTCTTAATAAAAATCAGCTGACTTCTTTTCATGGTTTGGATGGCTGCACTAATATCCAGAATCTTGAACTCTCACATAATAAAATCACTCGAATTGGTAAGAACAAGGGAATTTGAATTTATTGACATTTATTTCTCATGATTACATTTTGTTTCATTTATTCCTTTTCAAGAATAGGCCACCATTACTAATTTTTAAATTTTATTTATGCCATACTTAATCTTTTATCCAAATACATGAAGGAATAATAAGACTATTTTTAATATAGATAAAGGAAATATGCTTCCACCAGTGGCAAATGGCTTGTTATCAGCGGCTCCTTAAATGAGTATATTCACTTACCTATTCCTTTTTTTTTTAAGATTTTATTTATTTGACAGACAGAGATCACAAGTAGGCAGAGAGGCAGGCAGAGAGAGAGAGGAGGAAACAGGCTCCCTGCTGAGCACAGAACCCAATGCAGGGCTCGATCCTAGGACCCTGAGATCATGACCTGAGCGGAAGGCAGAGGCTTTAACCCACTGAGCCACCCAGGCACCCCTTCCTTTTTTTCTAACTAGTGGTGATCTGAGCTCTACTGGAGAATATGATACCCTGGTTCAGTACCATCATATTTTTATAGATTCTATGCTTTCTGCACTTAGCAACTACCGTAACTGTTCCCTAAAAAGCCCTGTCATCACTCTCTTCCTTGCTTTCCACACCACTTGTCCTAACCTTTCCTTTTTTAGATAAGGCAACCACCACATGAAAGAAATCCATCGGTTTGAATCTCCCTAATCTTTTCCATCTCTCCAGTTGTATATCTGTATCCCTATTTATCTATATCTGTTTCCACCCTCATACTTTATAGTCCATACAGTTCAGCAATGAGAATGCCTTCTTAAGGCCAGTCCTTCTATTGTTTATAAATATAATTGTCAGTGTCCTCTGATACTGTATCTTTTATCACCTGTCATTTGTCAAACAGTTCCTTTTGCCACTTCTACCATTGCCTCATCTCTCTTACCCTTTGCTGTCAAATTTTGTGAAAGTGTTCTGTTCATGCTTTCACTTTTTACTACCCAACTTCCCTCTTCTTTCTGCTGAAAGGAAGAACTTAATTCTATACTGTTAGCAGTGTGATAATTCTAAAATAAAAAATATCATTGTATTTTTTACTACCTGGCTTAAAATCCTCTGTTGGTTTTTGTTTTGTTTTGTTTTGTTTTTATTTAAACTAGTGAGATTCTCAAGGGACTTGATAGGGGCTAAAATAATGGTTAATGAATAATGAAGGATTGCTAAAAAGTCAGGAACTAGATAAAAATTTTTCATGGTACAATACTAATAACTTAAGTTTTGGACACCTAAAAGGTACTATCTTTTCCACCTCCTCATCCTAAAATCATTAGGAAATATGGTCTGGACTGAAATTTCAGGGAGTGGGATGGGAGTAGATGGGGTAGTAGGAATAAGTTCACTTTTCTCATTTGATTTAATTTTATGTTTGATGTATAAAACAAATATATGTTTTAAAGCCAAACTACATTTAAAAAGGCATACTCAAAGAGATTGATCTTTCATCCCTGTCCTTTTTACTCTGTTCTCCAATATATTTTTATATATAGATGTTTTTGTACATAAGCGCATATAACATCTGTATGCATTTAATGTGTATCATTTATATGTATATGTATGTACATTTAAATATGCATATATACACATATATATATCCAAGAGATATATGTGTATATATTAATCCTAATTCTAGGATTAAAATATAGAATATTTTAGGTACTGTCCTTTATCTTGCTTTCACTTAACAACGTGTTACGGAGTTCGGAGCATTCTTTTTCCGTGGTTTCATAGTCTTCAATTTTGTAGATTGATTAGGTTTTATTCCATTGGTTTCTGGTTGATTGACACTGGTGGTTTCCAGTCTTCCACATTTGCCATAACTAATCTGATACTTATATCATTTTATACTTTACCAGTTATATCTTTAGATTAATTTTCTGCGATGTATATTGCTGGTGCAAAGGACATCTGTAATTTAGGAAAATAGTGCCATCCACAATTTATGGGTTATACAATTTTGCACTCCTACCACTAATACACATTAATATCAGTTCCTTCCACCTTTCTTTATTATTTTATTCCTTCTATTTCTGAGTTAAATAATTAATTCTTTTTTATTTTTATTCTTTTTCACTCTTGTTAACGTAAATATTTCAGTCTATAGTTTTTTCTGTGAGCACTGCTTGGTCTGTAACTTCTCTGTTTTCATCAGTTCTACAATTTTATGACATATTTTGCCTTTTAGCTAAGATTTAAAATTTCTATATGGTAAGACCATTTTGTGTTGTTGCTGTTATTCTGTTTAGTTTTATTGCATTATATATAGTGAGAGAATTATCTTTGTGCCATTTCTACTTTTTGAAACTAATTGTGGTTTTCTAATATGTGGTCAATTTTCAGGAATGTTTCATGTGCACGTGGAAAGAGGTCATTGTATTTCTAATTGGAATATAGAGTTTATATTTTTATCTTTATGTTCTAGCTTGGTGATCATTTGTTTTAGATCTTCTATATCTACTTGACCCACTATAGACTGAGTTGAGCTAGTATAAATATATTTATTATTAATTAGCCTATTTCTTTTTTTTAATTTTTACTTTTTATAAACATATATTTTTATCCCCAGGGGTACAGGTCTGTGAATCGCCAGGTTTACACACTTCACAGCACTCACCTTAGCACATACCCTCCCCAATGTCCATAACCCCACCTCCCTCTCCCAATCCCCCTCCCCCCAGCAACCCTCAGTTTCTTTTGTGAGATTACGAGTCATTTATGGTTTGTCTCCCTCCCAATCCCATCTTGTTTCATTTATTCTCCTACCCCCTTAACCCCCCATGTTGCATCTCCACTTCCTCATATCAGGGAGATCATATGATAGTTCTCTTTCTCCGATTGACTTATTTCGCTAAGCATGATACCCTCTAGTTCCATCCATGTTGTCACAAATGTCAAGATTTCATTTCTTTTGATGGCTGCATAGTATTCTATTGTGTATATATACCACATTTTCTTTATCCATTCATCTGTTGATGGACATCTAGGTTCTTTCCATAGTTTGGCTATTGTAGACATTGCTGCTATAAACATTCGGGTGCACGTGCCCCATCGGATCACTATGTTTGTATCTTTAGGGTAAATACCCAGTAGTGCAATTGCTGGGTCATAGGGTAGCTCTATTTTCAACATTTTGAGGAACCTCCATGCTGTTTTCCAGAGTGGTTGCACCAGCTTGCATTCCCATCAACAGTGTAGGAGGGTTCCCCTTTCTCCACATCCTCGCCAGCATCTGTCATTTCCTGACTTGTTAATTTTAGCCATTCTGACTGGTATGAGGTGATATCTCATTGTGGTTTTGATTTGTATTTCCCTGATGCTGGGTGATATGGAGCACTTTTTTCATGTGTCTGTTTAGCCTATTTCTTTTTGTATATCCTTTGGTTTCCATTTTTTGAGTGTTGCTCCATGCTGTTTTGTAGATATTCTTAACTGTGTTATCATTATTGTGAATTTTAGTCTTGATATTTATGTTTCCTTCTTTGTCTCTTTATGTTTTGAGACTAAATTCTACCTTGCCTGACATTTTCTTTTTATTTGTATTTGTCTACTTGGTCATTAAAAAAACCCCACAAAACTTTAGAAATACTTTGTTTTGGGTGTGTACTTATACACAGCATAGATTTGGGTTTTATTTTTTGATCCAGTTTTAAATGTTTTTTTTTTCATATAGAGCATGGCCATTTGCACTAGTAATTCAACTTATATCCTTGGTGTTAGTACTGTTATCCCACTTGGGATGATGCTCCCTTTCTGGAAGGAGGTCTTGTTGATAATACATGGGTTCTTCCACCACTGGAGCATCTCCATTTCTTACATATCTGGCCAGTTTCCATAGTATTCCCTCTGTGCCAGTGTAGATTTAGCCTGGATTGTGTTGGTTACAGATACTTACCATCCCACTTAGAAAAATTCAGGTTGTAATTCCTTCATCTCCCATTTGCACTGGAAAGATAGATTGGGGTATTTTTATTTACTTGTTGTTTTTTATGAATTTCTAGAGGAGGTATGGAGAAAGTTGGATCAAGGCAGTCACCATCATCTCTGATTTTTTTTTTTAATATGGGAAAAAATACAGTTGTTTTCACAAAGCAAACTTATACAGACATTTCAAGGCACACTTTTGAAAATAAAATGTATAATACTCCTCAATGTGTTTATTTGTCAGTGTGTATGTGCTGCTTGCTTTGGGACTACTCATATTTTCTCCTGTATGGAAATAGTGATACTTTTGATACAATTTTTTTATTTTAAAATTTCAGTTTAAAAGAAATAATTTTGTTGTTGTTGGAATGAAGACAAGTGCATTGATAATGTATGTTGCTATATTGGCACACACTGAAGCAAGCTTAAAAAAAAGAAAAAGGCTGTTTGTGAGAAGAAATGCTTTGACTCCCATTCACTTCATTTTCATTGCCAGGAGGGCTGTATGGGATTTCTTATAACCAGTGGATTTCCTGGGATAGGATATCTGCAAGATTTATGTGGAAACTGCCATAGTATTAATTGATGTACTTGAGGTATCTTTATGTAGTACAGAGCAAACAAGGTAAAAGACATCTTTGCTGTCTGTTGGGTACAATGAAAACACTGTATTTATTGAGTGTGAGAAGAGTATACATGAAAAAGTAGATTTTCTGAGGACTGTTTGGAGTCTGTTTTTCATCTTCAGGAACTGCTTACAGAGATTCTGGTTGAGCTAAGGGAAAAGCATAGATTTTGTCTTTCAATGATGTATTGATGCTAAGAACTCTCATGAAGGGACACAAAGATAGATTTGTGTTTATAAGTTAATAGGTTACTATTCCACGCTATAATATTTCTTAAGGAGGTGAAATAAAATTGGAAGCAATACCATGTATTCTGCATTTGTAGTTTCAAGTTTAATTTGTTCCTAATTCTTACTAAGCTGTAATTATTGCAGTAGTTAATATGTAAGTTTAACTTTAATTACTCTTTTTATTAGAAAACGTTAATGCATATTTTTATTTGAATTTCATTGCATTTAAGTGAATGAGAATAGGAACTGTCAGTCTGTTTAAGGAAATTCATTTGAAATTATTTATGCTAAATGTTTTCTGTTCTAATGAAACTGCCTGATTACAGAAATAGAAATGCAATGTAAAGTATACTTTTTTAAAAGTAATGACTTAAAATATAATTCTATAAATGGAAATTTATGTAAAGTTAATTGTGTATTTTAAATTTAATAAAAATTAAGTATGTTTGATTTAATGTTTAAGCATATTGTGTGCTGTGGCTAATTTAAAGACTACTGTATAACATTTTAATATTATTTTCTATAATTGATTCTATTTGCATAGCATGTTTTTGATTATAGAATATTTTTATTTGATCTGGAGTTATTACATATTTTGAATGTCAAAATATTTTCTTAATTTTAATTTATTAAGCTCACTTTAGTTGATGATTTATTTTAATCAGACAACAGATTTCTTCACACTTTTTATTAATCTAAAATGTTTTATTTATTTTTTTTCCTCTGGAAGGTTTTTTTTCCTGTACTGTCTTTTGTAACTCAATTTAATTTGGGTGATTTGCAGTTTAAATTTCAAGATTATGATATCATTATGATATTTCATGCTTTCTTTTGCCTGAAATTTCCTATAATTAAGTTTCAGGTAAAATTGGTAAAACATTTTGTTTTCCAAAAGTAATATGGAAAAACATACCTTGAATGGATGTTGAATATCTCTGAGAAGTTTTTCATATTTTGAGACAGTATTTTTGACTTAGTTTTTTAACAAATAGACAAAACAAATGAAAAATAGGTGATTTATAATTTATAATCTAGTTTTCTTTGTTTTTTTCTGTTTTTATGTTGGATTTTAATGACTTTCTAAGAGAAACGTTCTGAAAGTGAATTAATTTGAAAAAATTCATGCCATATGATGAAATTGTTTTATGAATCTTATTTACAGGAAAAAATACAACTTAACATGATAAATATAGTAATAGATTACTTTTTAAACGACCATATATTTATGTGCTTTATACATTTAATTCATATAACTGCAATGAGTTAGTTACTATTAAATGCTTCTCCCACACCCCAGGTAATAATTGAGGCACAGAGAGGTTAAATAAATTATCTAAGATCATATAGTTAGTAAATGATAGAGCCAGGATTTGAAACTCAAGTCTATTCCTAGTATCTGATTTTTTTAATTGCCTCATTCCACTGCCTCTGCAATAAATATGCATTTAACATTTAAGATTATTACTATTTTATTAGAGCATATTAAAACTCTTTATGCTGAAATAAGTAAAAATTTTAAGGTTCATTGATTAATAAATTTGATAATGAAGAGATTTATTGAACACCTACTATGTATAAGCACTTTTCCAGGCACTAGAATATTGCCTGGAAATTCTAATATTCTAGTACACAGTACTAAAATATTGCTGAGGATGCAGCAATAAACAAAACAAATGAATATCCTGACTTTCACCGAGATTATCTAGTGATATTTATATAGGGAAAGGGAATCGGAATAAATTGCTATATTTCATTTATTGACTATTGAGTAAAAATGAAAATAAGTATGATTACTGTGTAAGAACAAATTTATTTTTTATCTTCTCATTCATGAAGCTTCTATCTCTGATACGTGAAGAAAACTTTTATTCGAAAAACATGTTTCTTTAATGCCAACAATTAATTTGTTAATTTATAAATTTCAGGTGATACATTCCTAGAAAATATTATAAATAGGTAGAAGTATTAGGAGACCCCCCCCCCCGATGCTTTATTTTCAGATAATACTGTTTTCTGGAAAAGTGACACTAATAAAAGTATGAAAGATATTGAAATAATGCAACCTTTCCACATAAGGTTGATTATGGTCTTGACTCATAGGGGAAATCTTCTTGGCTTGATTCTTGTTACCCAATGTTGTCTTTGGAACAGTAGAAAAAAAATAATGAAGTAAAATAAAATAAAGCTCTGGATATTTTGCTTGTAGCAATATGCTTTTCACGGCTGTATACTTAGTGAATTTCTTGTGTTCCACTAGATGGTGCTAGCTTACTCTTCAGTTTTGAAATGCAACAATGCCCAGTACAAAGCTGAAAGGGATTTTACAGAACTGCCAATTTAGGCTTCTTAAGTTTACAGATGAAAAAACAGACTCACATAATTTTCCTCAAACTCCTACCAGAGGTTGGGCTAGAATCCAAGTTTTCTGATTCCTGTTTCACTATTCCTGTTTCCACACGACATGTATGATCCTGAAGAACTTTTGCATTGAAATTGAAAATCTTAAGAGCAACTCAGCATATTCGTACGTAACTGTCAAACATAGCAATCATTGAGTAGCTAAAGGAGGCAGACCTTTCCCAAACACTTATTTAGTGAAAACCTCCAGCCTAATTTAACATCTTTAATTTTGTTGTTCCTTTCAGGAGAGGTTTTTCCCCCCACTGTGACAGGAATGTTTTATTAGACCATTGGCTCATTTCTGTGGGAGGAATTCTTTGAAATAGATATTTGTAGCAAGTATAGCCAAATGCTAATTTTGCCATGGGCAAGGGCCCTTTGAGGGATAAACACACTTGGTTTCAGTTCTATTTTGTGGGGTGTAGGAAACTTTTAAAGCGTTAATAAAGAATATATCGAAGCAGTGGACTCAATATTTAAGTGATACTTTATATTTGTTATATTTACATAATTTGCAAGAAGCACTTGAATATTTTTGTGGCTACTGTTTTGTTTTGTTTGGGATGGGGAATGGACAAAGTAGAAATGTTGACTGGGAGAGAATCATTTTCTTAGAGATGTTGACAAAGTAATGGTATTCTAAGGTAAGGCTTGCTCTAAGTCTATTTTGCTCAGTTATTTTTCCTTCATTTGATAGCAAAGAACTTGTAAGATTAAAGGAGGAAAGGGCAACTTATTCTAACTTCCTTCCCATCTAGATTCCCCCTCTTGAGCCAAATGCATTGACTGGATCAAATTACTGTTTAATCAATTGTATATAGACTTTTTTGAAAGTGTGTATTAATATACTATTTCGTCTTCAAAGTTTAGCTCAAATATTTGTCTTTGAAGTCTTATTTGGTCACAACAGTTACTACTTTTCATTGAGGATAATTGTTAGGAAACAATAATAGTTATTATTTTTAGTAGCCAATATGTGAAAGTGTTGTATAAGCTACGTTCAAATATTATTTTTAATCCTCCCAATCACCCTCACTCCAAATAAAGGACCAAAGACTCAGAGAAGCTAGGTAATGTTTTTATATTCATACAGCTAGTTTTGGAATAGACCTGAAATTCATGGATTGTCTGTCTCAGAGCCTATTTGTGTTTTTATTATGCCATACTGCCTGTAATCAACATGTGCTACTGACCATGTTATTAACATAGTCATAGAAAAAAGCTATATACATGATTCCCATGATGATTGTGGGTTGTAGATCTTTATTCTTAGAGACTTTTTTTTGGCTTTAAATATTTTTGAGGCCATGCTATTCATTTTATATAGATTTATAATTGTTATATATTTCTTTTGAATTGACCTATTTTATGACTTTTAAATGTCCCTTTTCATCTGTAGTAAAGCTTTCTGCCTTAGTCTTCTGTGTCTGATATTACCCTAACCAGGTTTCCTTTGGACTCAAGATCCTTTTACGCTCCTAAGAATTATTGAGTACCTGCCTCAAACACCTTTCATTTATGCTGTCAGCATTTATTGTATAGAAAAAAAAATGAGAAAAAATTTGTTCTTATTTAGTAATTCAGAGCTTATGATAATAAAGTTTTTCCATTAATAATAGTTTTATAAATAGTAAACATAGTTTTAACCTAAAAGATATAGTGAGAAGAGGGTTATTGTTACATGTATTTGCAAATCTCTTTAATGTCTAGCTTAACGCAAGACAGCTGGATTTCCGTATTTCCTTCTGCATTCAATTTGCTACAATATCACACCTCATGTAGCCTCTGGAAAACACCACTATAAGCTCTTGAGCAAATGAGAATGAAAAGGCAAATAACATCTTAGAATTATTATGAAATAGTTTTGACTCCATGGAACATTTAAAAGTGTCTGTAGGAGATTGGTCTCTGGACCACACTTTGAGAATCACTACTTTAGTGTATACGTATCTTTTTTTTTTTTTTTTTTAAGAATTTTTTTCATTTACTTGACAGAGACACAGTGAGAGAGGGAACATAGGCAGGGGGAGTAGGAGAGGAAGAAGTAGGCGTCCCACCAAGCAGGGAACCCGATATGGGGCTCGGTCCCAGGACCCCGAGATCATGACCCCAGCTGAAGGCAGACACTTAACGTCTGAGCCACCCAGGTGCCTGTGACATATCTTTTTCTATCCTTTTACTTACAGTCTTTCTACATGTTCTATTTTTGGTTTCTTTTATGTAATGTGAAAATGTGTTGCTTTTGTTATTGTTTTATCTGGGCTGCCTGACAAATTTTAGCTTTGTTTCTAGCCTTTGGTCTCTAATAACGCATTAGGTTCAGTTAATAATTAAGTACAATTATTAATATATTTGAGTTTAAATCTATTATGTTACTATTTGATTCTATTTGTTTTGCCTGTTCTATTTTTTCTCTTTTCTTGCCTCTTTTTGGTTTAGTTGAGGTTTTAAATTATTTCCTTTTTCCTTTCTATTACCAGTTACATATTATTTTACTATTCTTTTTGTTTACTATAGATATGGCATGCCTTCCTGATTTACTAAATATAAATTTATTTGGTATTTTTTCAAAGCAGTTTAGGGTCTTAGAAAATTTAAACTTTATTTACTCACTCCCAAATTAATATGCTATTATTGTCATGCATTTTATTGTATGTGTGTGTATTTGGAATGGCTTAAGACAGTATTATTTTATAATATATCATTAAGATTCACCCACTTTTTAAGCGCCCCCCTTTTTTTGCTGTGTTTGTGTTTAGGAAATATTTCTCTTTTTTGAGATAAAATTGATACATTATATTTCTTTCAGGGGTACATCATTTGATTTTTGTATATATACACTACGAGTAATCACCATAGTACATCTAGTTACCATCTGCTGTTATACAATTGACCCCCATTACCCAATTTGCCCTCCCACCCCCTTTCTCTCTGATAACCTTCCATCTGCTCTCTGCATATATGGGTTGTGTTTTGGTTTGTTTGCTTAGTTTTTCTAGATTCCACATAAGAGAGATCATATAACATTTGTCTTTTTTTTTTTTCTTTAAAGATTTTATTTATTTATTTGACAGAGACACAGCGAGAGAGGGAACACAAGCGGTGGATCCCAGGACTCTGGGATCATGACCTGAGCCTAAAGCAGACGCTTAACGACTGAGCCACCCAGTGCCCCTAACATTTGTTTTTTTCTAACTTACTCCACTTAGCATAATGCCCTTGAGATCCATCCATGTTCTCACACATGGCAAGGTTTCATTCTTTTCTTTTATGGCTGAATAATATTCCATTGTACATCTAATTACCACAGTTTTATCCATTCACACATCAGTGGTCATTTAGGTTGTATCCATATTTTCGCTATTGCAAATAATGCTGTAACAAATAAACATGGGGATGCATATATCTTTTCATGTCAGGAGCATTTTTTCTTTCTTTTTTTTTTTTTTAAAGATTTTATTCATTTATTTGACAGAGAGAGATCACAAGTAGACAGAGAGGAAGGCAGAGAGAGAGGGAAGCAGGCTTCCCGCTGAGCAGAGAGCCCGATGTGGGACTCGATCCCAGGACCCTGAGATCATGACCTGAGCCGAAGGCAGCGGCTTAACCCACTGAGCCACCCAGGCGCCCAGGAGCATTTTTTCTTTAAATAAATATCCTAAAGTGGAAATGGTAGGTCATAAGGTAGTTCTATTTTTAATTTTTTGAGGACCCCCCCATCTATTTTCCATAATGGCTGCACCAGTTACATTCCCACCAACAGTGTGAGAGGGTTCTCTTCTCTCCATATTCTTGCCAACACTTGTTAATTTCTTGTCTTTTTGAGAATAGCTATTTTAACAGATGTGAAGTGATAGCGCATAGTGATTTTGATTTTCATTTCCCTGATGACTAATGATGTTGAGAATCTTTTCATGTGCCTGTTGGCCATCTGTATGTCTTCTTTGGAAAAATGTCTATTCAGACCTTCTGCCCATTTTTTAATCAGATTGGATTTTCACTATTGAGTTGAAGTTGTTTATAAATTTTGGATATTAGACCTTTATCAGACATGTGATTTGCAAATATTTGATCCCGTTCAGTAGGTTGCCTTTTCAATTCGTTCATAGTTTCCTTTGCTGCAGAAGCTTTTAGTTTATCTTTTTTTTTTTTTTGCTTTTGTTGCTTTCTCTTTTGGTGTTAGATTTTTAAAAAATCATCCAAAGACCCATGTCAAGGAGTTTACCATCTATGTTATCTTCTCTGAGCTTTATGGTTTCAGGTCTTATGTTCAAGTCTTCAATTCATTTTGAGTTGATTTTTGTGTATGTCCTAAGACAGTGGTCAAGCTTTATTTTTTTGCATGTGGCTGTCTAGTTTCCCAATATTAATTATTGAAGAGACTGTTCTTTCCCGCATTTTATATTCTTGGCCTCTTTGTCATAAACTAATTGACAATAAACTAATTGGTTTATTTCTGGGGTCTTTAGTCTATTTTCCTGACCTATGTGTCTGTTTTTATGCCAATACCATATTGTTTTGATTACTATACCTTTGGTGTATAGTTTGAAATCAGGGAGTGTGATACCTCCAATTTTGTTTTTTTCTTGAAATTGCATTGACTATTCAGGGTCTTTTGTGGTTCCATATAAATGTTACAATTATTTGTCCTATTTCTGTGAAAAATGCCATTGGGATTTTGAAACGGATTGCATTGGATCTGTGGATTGCTCTGGATATGGACATTCTAATGATATTAATTTTTTATTCATGAGTACAGAATGTCTTTCCAATTATTTGTCTTCATAAATTCCTTTCATTAGTGTCTTATAGTTTTTAATATATAGATCTTTCACCTCCTTGATTAAATTTATTCTATGGAATTTTATTTTATTTTTTGATGTAGTTATAAATGGGATTGTTTTTTAAATTTCTTGCATAATTGCTGTCTTTTCAGATTGTTTTCTGCCATTTAAAAGAACTCTACTGTAATAGTATTGTTTTGTAATTTATTCAGTTCACGATAAGTTGTTAACATTTTTACATGTTATAATTTAAAAAATAGTAGTTGAGTTGATAAACTAAGAGATATTTGGGGAGAGATTCTGTCTATATTATTTTTCTATTTCCATGTGGACATAACACAGGGCTGAAACTAATAGAATGGATCTCTGATGAATTTTATATTATAAGTAAAGCTTGTTTTGCAAAAATAGATTTTGATATTTTTAGTAGAAATGTGGAAAATATAAATGATTTATATGTGTTTATGTAAGCTACTCTGTTTATTTCAAGAATCACAGAAAATTTTGTCATATACCTATATTAAGAAAATAAAACTGTAAAAAACATAGCTCACACCTAAATAGAAATACAAAAATCTTTGAGGAATAACAAATATAAAATGGTAAACAAAATGGCCTTCTATATATAAGATGAATTTATATGAAAGAACAAAGTAATCAAAATAAGAAATCACTTGAAATAAATGTGGTAACTCTTCAGCCAATTGTGCTTACTTTTCCTATATAAATAAGTATATTTAGGGTAAAGTTTAATTAAAAAAAGTTTAGGTAGTTAACTAAGTAAAGTTTAACTACACAGTAGATAAACTTTAATAGTACCTGTCATTATTACAGTACATATAAAGAGATAAGCTCTAGGCATGTAATTTTTATTAACATTAAATAAACAGCTACCACTTTAGTGCTGCTTTTGAGATGATGCAGACATAACTTTAACCACTACTGAAGTCAAACATCAATTTGAATTTTTAAAAAGTACCATGATTTAGGGGCGCTTGGGTGGCTCAGTGGGTTAAAGCCTCTGCCTTCGACTCAGGTCATGATCCCAGGGTCCTGGGATCAAGCCCCGCATTGGGCTGTCTGCTCAGCAGGGAGCCTGTTTCCTCTTCTCTGCCTACCTCTCTGCCTACTTATGATCGCTGTCTGGCAAATAAATAAATAAAATCTTAAAAAAGAATGCTAAAAAAAAGTTCCATGATTTATAAAGTAAGCATTAGCTGAAATATATTAATGTATGTAAAATAATCTTATGATGAACAAAACCAAAAATCATCCCTATGTGAATTATGGTTGGGAACACTCCTTTTCAGTTAATTTTTCTACAAACAGTTTACTAAGATGGGACATACTTAAAAACTCAAAAGCATTGTTAAACAATAGAACAAGAGTGTATATGAAACTGTTTTGACTTCAGAATTTTAGACTGGCTTCTCAAGCTAAAGATGATAAAATTATCTCCTTTATACTACCATCTCCACCTTCCAGTTTTGCCAGTTATATTCTTGTTTAGTAAATTTTTAAAACATGTGCTTTTGATTCATGTATTTTAGACAATATTAACTCTTTTTAAGAAAATAAAATAAATTAGAATATTTATACTTTTCACAATCTCCTTTTCCTCCTACAATTATTGTTCACATCAGGATTTATGACTTTATGTACATATCCTTTAGTGGCATTAGATCTATATGACAATGGGTTAGTACCAGTGCTTTTTACAACTGTTCCTTTCATCCTCTGCTTATCTGGATTACCTAGTTCATTAGCTCTTTTTAAATCTCATTTTTCAAAGAAAGATGGATCCTATTATCCCCGAATTCTTTCACGTTTGAGAATATCTGTCAGTTGCCTTCATTCTTGAATGAGAAGAAAGCTGTGTATTCTATTTTTAGGTAACACTTTACTTGGTACTTTGTGACCTTGCTTCACTGCATACATGATATTATGTATTGCTATTGCAAGTAAGAGGCTAACTTGATTTTCTGTCCTTATAACTGATTTCTATGAAGATACCTGAATAACACTCCTTGTCCTTGGTCAGTAACTTAACCAAGAAACATCCTATAGTCAATAAATCCACATAAAATTGGATTGGAATATAATGTACCTTTCAAACTACAGATTAAGTTATTCCTTTGTTTCTGGAAAATTTTGGTTTTCATATATTTGAAAACTTTTTTGTTTTGGTTCTATTTTTCAATCATAGATGATCCATATTTTGGTTGAGTTTGTCTTTCATGTCTATTATGATTTAATTAATTTAATCTACGTCTTTTTATTTTTGGCTTTCTTCATATTTTATTCTCAGTGTGATGATCTCTTTTTTTGTGGGCAATCCAAGCTGTAGCTCTCTGTTAATGTACAATGTTGTTTCGAAATTATTTATTAGTTCTGTCATGGTGTTATTTTGGTCCATTTATTTATCTGTTTCTGTTATTTTAATATCTTTGAATTCTTGTTACATTAAATTTCTTTAAATATCCTTCTATTGCCCAAAGCATTTTCAACATATTTTCTTCTTTCTCATATTTTCTTTCAAATAGAATCTTTACTGTATTAGTTATATATTGTTGTGAAGCAAATATATATTGTGATTGCCCTAGAACGGCAATCTAAAATCACAAACACTATGCATATTTTCTTTGGATCAGGAATCTTGGAGTGGCTTAACTGTGTGTTTATGTCTCAGGATCTCTCAAGAGGTTGCAGTCAAGCTGTCATCCAGGATTAGTATCATCTCAAGGCTCAATGAAGCTGAAAGATCTACTTCCAAGTTCATTCACTTGTTTGTTGGCAGACCTCAGTTCCACATATTCTTTAAATGATTTCCTTTTTTTGTCATTAAGATAGTTTTTTAATGATGTTTCATTCTTGGTTCTCTTCTTGGGTTACCTTTGAGAAGTCTCACCAATGCATTCCCAACTTTAAATGAGTTAATAGAAGATTCTAGTTCTCAATAGCTCTGAAAAACTTAAGAGTAATGTCCATGGTTTTTAAAAATACTAAGCTTATGGAAGTAGATTGCTTGGGATGTTTAAATATTTGATAAAGGACACCTTATTTTACACAATTATAAACTTTTATTATTTCCTTCCTCCTTGAATGTCTTTAAACTGCTTCAGGGGGTTAATTGATGTTCATTCAATATGATCATAAGGCATACTAAATTCCAAAGTATTTTCTATTTCAGCAGACTTTAAAATTACATTTCAGCTAATATATACTATTGTATGTAATATTCTATTTTTAATAACTTGGAATTGATAATGTATAATATATAATATATATAAGATAGTTGACTCTGTTATTTAAACTTAGTCAACTGTCTTATTGGGCAGAACTATTCGCTCCTTGAACAATAACAGATGACAATTTTTTTCTAAGTCATACTTGCTATTTTACATTACAGGAAAATACCAGTACATCAATCCTAGATAAGAACTTAAAAAATGTAAAATTACTTCCTAAATTTAAATTTAAGTCCCTCTCTTCTATGGGTCTTTCCATGTATTTTCCTAGATAATGTGTAATTTATCATTATAAGAAAATTAACTTTTTAGCATAAAAATGTATTCCTTTTTATACAGAATAAGCACCCATAATATTATGTTCTTTTGACTCAATCTATTAGAAACACAGCAATTTTAAAATATAATTTTTCTTCAAATGTATCTCTATGAAATATTGGTACAATACACTCAATTCTATTATCTAAATTTTTAAAATGTGATACAGCAATAAGTTTTCTTGTGAAATCTTGGTAATATTACTTGATTCTTCCTTTTATTTCTCCATTTTCATATAAGCCAACTGTCTGCCCTTTCTCTCTGTAAGTTACAATGTATAATCAAAAGAACAAACCTTGAGTTAGTGCCTTAAATTTCTCCAGGATAAATTTATTACATAAATTCTAGATATTGTTTTTATATGTTAATTATGTTTTTTTCAGGATTATCTTTCAGTTTCTTATCAAATAACTTTTTTGGGGGGCAGAAAACTCATGTTTATTCCAACATTAAATTGAATAAAATATTTTGGGGCTCAACAAGAAAATCACAATGAAGCTTGATTCTCCAAGGTCCAGCCTCAATGACTCCCATATGTACAATACTCACTGAAGACCGTCTGCTTACCAGTACCTACTTTAGAACTTAAACCATATTTCCAGTTTCTAGAACTGCCTATTTCATGTAGTAGTGTGGTAACCTAAAGATATCATATCTAGTCCAATATTCAATCTAAGTAAAATTTTCTAGATTTTTAGTATCTTTCATGAAATGTTTACAGACTTCCTCAGCATTTCTTTCCAGAGCTAATTCCTGATGGCTTACTTGAACAGCGTTTTCAGTTTTTTCCTTATAAGTGCTGAGCTATAGTTGAAGATTCCTCTGGTATTTTTTATATAGTATCATATTAGTTTTAATCTTATCTGGTCAACAAGGAGGATACATGTGTCAATCTTGAAATACCTGAAGAATATGTTAATATTTCATTGTTGTTAATATGGTTGCATCTACTTCACTTGGGAATTTAAGATAGCTATCTCAATGGGATGGTAGGAAAATAGCATTCCAACATTATATATTCAATCTTAAGGAAGTAATCAAACTTCAAAGACCCTAAAACTGAGTTGGAAACTTTTTTTTTTTTAAGAAAACAAGTCCTTCTATTTCTCCCGTGTTCTGTTGCCTTTGAAAATAAAATAAAACATCAGTGCCCACCCAATGTATACTTTTTAGCATTTTGTTCAGTTTTCAATTGGTATATAACAATGTCATTCAAAAATATATATTTTAGATACAAGTTTAAAAAAGGATACTTTTTACACTTACACATTTTTCACAAGAATAGGGGCTAAATCTTCATTTGTAATTAGAAAGATTGGAAAATACGTACAATTAATTTGAAATTGCATCTTAGATTCTAGAAAAATGTTTGATATAAGTGATCTTGGAAAATTTTTCTTCCAGGTGGTTTAGAATCTTTGAGGAATCTTCAGCAACTAATTGTGGACCACAATCAGTTAATTAGTACAAAAGGTCTTTGTGATACTCCTACCATTATATACCTGGATTGCTCACATAATCATCTAACTAAAGTTGAAGGTATTGAAAACTGTGGATTGCTCCAGGTACTGAAGTTACAGGGAAATTATCTAAGTGAGGTAATTTCTTTGAATTATTGGCTTCTGTGATTAATACAACATTTTTCTTTTGATAGAAAAAATTAAAAGGAACTTTAATTTTTCTTTGTTTTTTATCATCTGTATGTGACTTCCAGTTTACTTAAAACTGTCACATACTTATCTCTATTAAAAAAACGTTCAACATAGAATATTTTGTAAAAAACTAATTTAACATAAGTTTTTCACAACACTAAAATAAATCATAATTTTCAGTTATATTTTCATATGTAAGTGGAGCCAAATGTATCTGTAATGAAAATCTAAATAAAATTTACCATGAAGTAACTTTTATTTAAAAAATTCTAATTATAAAGTTAATTCTTATAGATTTTATTCATCCTAAAATTCTCATAACATTATACTTTGATTTAGGTATACAGTTTAACAGACTATACCTTTTGTTTTAATAGGTTTTATGTTTTTAAATTTTGTTGAATGACAAAAATATTTTACTGAATATAAGCTAATGACCCAAATTTAAATATAGCTTCCATCCTTGGAGAATCATGTTCTACTAAGAGAATTGCACTTGGATGATAACAGCATTTCAACTGTGGAAGTGCTTTCTTCCTATTGGCTGCCTTTACTACAGAACCTGACTATCTCTCAAAACAGGTAAAAACAAACTGCATAAGCACTAAATGCATTGAATGACTGTTTGAAGTAAATGCTTGATCTTCATAACAAGTAGAAAGGTTATTAGATTTTACCAGCAATTCAGTGGAAGTGCATCACAATAAATTAGTACATAAATTAGAAATATATCTTTATAGGATTTGAAAAAGTAGTATATTGGCAAACCCTTAAATTTTAGTAGAATTTTAACTGTCACTTATCCTATTCATTTTGTTTCTTCTCAAAGACATACTTGTAGAAATCTCCCAGAGCTAGTTTGTTTATATTTGTAAAGAATATAGTCCTTGGAAAATGCAGGAGGTAGTTAATTTAATTCAGAAGGATGTCTCATTCTCTCAAGTGGTATTTATTAAGTCCTGGAAGAACGATTTTTAATCTGCTCTCAACTTGCATGTCTTTGTAACTGTTAAGATTGATTTAAATTCGATTTCCCTAAGGATATAAAGTAACACTTAAAAAAATACCTTAACATTAAACTGAGATGGGTACCTGACACAGAAGATTCATTTGAAACCACCAAACATCTGGATCTTTGCAGAGAATAACTGTCTAAAACCAAAACAGGAGCACAGTGTGTGTATGTCTCCCTCTGCTTAATATTTCATTGAAACCTATTCACTCTAATATGATTAATTTGTTCATCAAAGGCACAGGGAGTAGAGGAAAGAAACCACCTTTAACAAGAAATTGCTTTTTTGAGATATACAACTCTTACAGAACAAGTGAACAAGTATAACCCAATTTTAATGCATACTTTTTTTCCTAAAAGAACCCTAAAATTTTCTCACAATCTCTCCACAGTAGTGCTCATCCTTTGAGCATTTATGGGCCAAATGATTTAACTTCCACCTATTAAACTATTCCACTATTTGACAAAGCAAAAACAATCTGTATTCAAAAATTCCCTCAAATTATTTCAATGATCTAACATATGAAAGTTGATTTGGTTTTAAAGGGAGATTTATTGTAGAGCCAGCTCTATCAGATAACACTGTTTAAATAATTTGGGCATCCACAAACTTATTGGATCTTTTTACAATATTTTCCAGGTAAGAAACACAATTTCAATAGAAATGCTTAGCTATGGTTTGGACATATGCAGTAAATCACTCAGTAACTGACATACCTCATACATTTTTTTTTATACCTCATTTTATAGAAGTGGATCTCAAGCCACATTAGTGAGCAAAAATAATATTAAAAGAGATTAGAAAATATTCAAATCAATACCATTTTTTTGAGAAATAATGCCTTTAATTTCTTTGGACAATTTAAACTATCAAAGAAATCTCCTTTTAATAGTTAAAATTAATACTAGCTGATAGACTTTTGCCCTATCAGTCTGATATGACTTATTTCCCATATCAATCTGATACGACTAAGAATTAGATCAACTAGATCACTAGACATTTCTTTGGGGTACTTAATCCAAATAATCCTTATTTGTAAGTTGACATTTGCCTAACCTTGTAACATTTGGATATTGATGTCATGCTTTCTATTTGAGGGGGGGGGGCATAGAACTAAGTAATATATGTCCTTAGCATAAAAAAACTCCTAAGGGGTGCCTGGATGGTGCAGTGGATTCAGCATTCAACTCTTGGTTTCAGCGCAGGTCATGATCTCAGGGTCTTAAGATAGAGGCCTGCATGGAGCTCCATGCTCAAGGGTGAGTCTGCTTGAGACTCTCTCTCCCTGTGCCCATTCCCCATCCCTGCTTTTTCTCTCTCTCTCCCTCTCAGTTGAATAAATAAATCATTAAAAAATTATTAAAAAATTCAAGAATGAAAGAACTTAATCTTTTGAATTTAACTATGTAAAAAAAGAAGTTAATTTATTATATAATAATATATGGTGTTTTTAATTTTTTTAAATTTTTAAAAATTTTAATTTTTTAATTAGCATATGATGTATTATTAGCCCCAGGGGTACAGGTCTCTGAATCGCCAGGTTTACACACTTCACAGCACTCACCATATCACATACCCTCCCCAATGTCCATAACCCCACCACCCTCTCCCCCACTTCCCCTCAGCAACCCTCAGTTTGTTTTGTGACAGTAAGAGTCTCTTATGGTTTGTCTCCCTCCTGATCCCATCTCTTTTCATTTATTCTTTTCTTACCCCCTAAACTCCCCACGTTGCTTCTCCACTTCCTCATATCAGGGAGATCATATGATAGTTGTCTTTCTCTGATTGACTTATTTCAATAAGCATAATACCCTCTGGTTCCATCCACGTTGTCGCAAATGGCAAGATTTCATTTCTTTTGATGACTGCATTGTATTCCATTGTATATACACACCACATTTTCTTTATCCATTCATCTGTTGATGGCCAGCTAGGTTCTTTCCATAGTTTGACTGTTGTGGACAATGCTGCTATAAACATTAAATTTTTTAAGAATACTGTCTTAAGTATATTCTTTATGGTCTCTCATAGTTCTTTGCACATTTAATTTTCTATCATTTCTTTTAAGATTTTATTTATTTATTTGACAGAGAGAGATCACATGTAGGCAGAGAGGCAGGCAGAGAGAGAGAGAGGGAAGCAGGCTCCCTGCTGAGCAGAGAAATATGATTGATAGAAATGGACATAGAGAGTAGTAAAATCATTTCTTGAAATCATAGTGTAAAAATGATCTTCAACCTTAGGATTTTTCACAATAAGCTAATACCATTAACTATAGGAATTATCCATTGTACATTAAGATTTTACATGTGCATTGACTTTTTCACAGCTATATCAGGTTTGGTAAAACTCAGGATCAGCAACTCTGAATGCTGAATCTACAACTTACCAGTCAGTTGACCTTGAATAACTCTCTTCGTACTACCAGAGCCTGGGTTTTTTATTTACATGTAAAAGGGGTAGTAATACCTATCTTATCTATTTGATGGAATGCCAAATATTGATCCAAAAGGAAAATATATGTCAATACATTTTGCAAACCTCAGATGAGTTTTATAAATGTGATATTTGGATTTGTGATTGGTGTATCTTTTAAATTGTATATATTTTTCTTTTAATTTCTGATATTTTCGCCACAAGAAAGAAATTATGTGTCCATATGCTTTTTCCCCTCAAAGTGAAATATAATAAAGAATGATACTAAGTACATATTGTTTGAAATCCATGTTTCATCTTGACTTCTGTTTTAAATTTTCATTAGGACATTATGACCGTTTTAAGTTTGACTCCGTGGCGTCCTAACTGGAAGACTCTTGGCTTTATGTCTTTCTACTTCCAGTGAGACTCTAAGTAGTCTAAGTAGGAGCAGAAAGTGGAAACTATTACCCATTGGCTGCTCATTGTACAAATCTTTTGCTTTTTGTCGTCTTTGAAATTTATATCTTTTTTATGCCCAGGGCTAATGTGACAAGGTCAAATGGTATTAGGTTTTCACTAATGTCCTTTGTCTTTCTGGTTTGAATTTTCTTGGAAAAAAATATACACAGATTGTCAGTAAAAGGAAAAGTTCTAGAGATTTTAAAAAAAGAATTCTACTATTAGGTTTCTACCTTCCTAATGAATAGTCATAAAGGTGAATGAATAGCCAGTTTTCTAGATCAAAATTTTATTAAAAAGAAAAAGAACATGATTCTAAAAGAATGGTTATCTGAAAAGATAAAATTTTAATGTAAAATATTTTATCAAACCAAATATTTCTTTACTTAGATTGATTTTTGAAAAGAGAATTTTATTTTTAATTCTGTGACTTCATTGGTTATTTTACTGATTGTCTTCATATAACCTATATGTTACCTATACTTTGCCATATATAACTTACTGGTTAAAACCATGAAATCATCTGAAAAAAAGAGGAAAACTCTTGACCTGTTTATCTTTCAAAACCTTTTTAGTAGAAGGACAAAGATTTAGTATTAGAAAATTAATTAAAGCTACAAAACAAGTAAGAATTTTCTTCTTGATAAATGTATTAGAATTATATTGAAAAACTTAAATTTCTTACTTATAATAATAATGATCCAAAATATGCCTGAGTAGGAAAATCATAACACTAGGACTTAAATTCATTAATTATGTATCAACAAAATTTTAATTTTCCTTCCTTCCTTCCTTCCTCCTTTCCTCCCTTCCTTCCTTCCTTGCCTCCGTCACTTCCTTCCTTCTTTCTTTTTCAGTGTACATGTGACATTTCAGTAAATTTTAATATTTGGTAGTATATATACAAATAATGAAAAAGATGTAATGCCAATATTTTATCATTTTTTCTTTTATTACCTTGGGTGTTTTCCTCCTAGAAATTGTATTTACAAAGTGGTGTTGTGTAGGTTTGATATAAATAGTAATATTGTATTTAGGTTTAACTACAGTCAGAGAGAACTTTTCCAGCCTCATTATTTGGTCTGGTTTTCATAGGTAGTTCTATCTCTCTGCTAATGCAGAGCAGGACAGTACAAGAAAGGAGTCAAGGTTAGTACCAGGGTTAGTTTCGTGCCAGACCCCATGAGGCTTCCCAGTCACAGTATTATTCTATAAGCTTCTGACCTCAGAATAATAGATTTTCTTTTTTCATGACAGGGAGATGGTAGAAATAAAGATGTAAAAATATCTGCCAGGACAACTAGAAGGACAGCATAAAAAACAAGAAAACAAAAGAAGTAGAAATTAGTGCGTACTTTTTTTTTTCCTTTGGTACCAGAAATATTCTGTAGTTGAGGCATATTATGAACTGTATGGAGTTCCAACATTTAGAGGGGTGGGGTTGATTCAGGAGACTTGTGTTTGTTACGAGATTATATTTGAAGCAAAGGAATTTTTCTGTTGTTTAAAGATTTAGAAGGCTTGGCTTAATTTTTATTTCCAAATAGCTATGGTAATGTGATATTATATTACAGAATAAGTGTAGACTTGTCTTAGTTGGAAATGCACATCAAACTAAATTAATTTTCCCTTCATGGCTTTTATTCCCAACGATGTGAATATTTTGAATATCACTTACATCCCTTGCTTGTATTTGGGTTCTTAATGACAATTATATCTTAGAAAATGTTAGAAACTTTTAAAAAGTAGGAGGAAAAGTCAGTATTACTAGAATTTAAATATATATATGTATTAATAAGTATTATTTTAAAATATTAGCATATTTCTGCCAAACTTGCTTATTCTATCTATATAAAATATTTTCTACTATTATGTTCCTTGGAAGCATATTTCTTTTTTTTTTTTTTAAGATTTTATTTATTTATTTGACAGAGAGAGATCACAAGTAGGCAGAGAGGCAGGCAGAGAGAGAGAGAGGAGGGGTGTAAGCAGGCTCCCTGCTGAGCAGAGAGCCTGATGTGGGACTCAATCCCAGGACCCTGCGATAATGACCTGAGCCAAAGACAGAGGCTTAACACACTGAACCAGCTAGGTGCCCCTGGAAGCATATTTCTAACTTAGAAATAATCTTAGTGTAACTTTGGATACTTGTAGTACTTATAATACTTTCAATCTGGTAAACAAAAAAAAATTTAATTAAAAACAAAACTAGTAACTCTAAGCTGTTACACTGTCAAAAAGTAAAAAATATATATTTTTAAATTTTTACCCCTTAATGGTTTAAGTTATGTGCTTGAGCCAGGAAACATTAATATAAATTCTCTATAAATTAGGCCTTTTATAAAAGCAAAACAAAATCAATAATAATAAAAATATATTTATTTTTATTTAAATAGCCAGTAAACATTAAACTCGATGATATTGGTCATTGAAATTGACAGTCCATGGTAATTTCCCTTTAAAAATGAATATAAATCTTCCATTATAGAATAAATACTTGGAATTTTATAATTACTACATTTTTAATTAGTACTATTAATGTCATAATTGTATTTTATTGTACAATTATATATGTATATAATTACATACAATTGAGTATTATCACGATTGTGTTAGTAAATATGTTATTATATATTTACGTCATAATAAGGACATCCCTATTTAAAATTTTTATGAATTTTATTTCTTTGTTTTCAGCTTGACCAAAATCATACCACTTTTTCATTTTGTTTCTTTGGAAAAACTAGATGTCAGCAACAATTGTCTTTCTGGTAAGTTTAGAAAAATATATAATTTTTAATAAGTATATAATGAGCTTTTGAGTTTCTTTCCCAAATGTGGTAAGGGAGTTGTTTTGGATAGATGTGTTAATGGCATTTACAAATAACATATCCATACAATAAGGCATAGATGAGGAAAAATTTATCCTGCACCCTCTTAAGATACTAGGCTAGGCCTAAGAATTAAACTGATACAACATAGATTTAGAAAAAAAGAATACTTGTTATTTTTTTTCCCGTAAGTTTGTTTGTATATATTTTTCTTGCCCTCTCCTTCCTTCAAAGGCATGGTAAAATCATCCCATTAAATTTCTTTCCACTTTTAAAATTGTATTATTGGGGCACCTGGTTGGCTCAGTCAGTTAAGCGTCTGCCTTCAGCTCAGGTCATGATCCCAGGGTCCTGCCTACTTCTCCCTCTCCCTCTGCTGCTCCCCCTGCTTGTACTCTCTCTCTCCCTCTCTCAGTGTCAAATAAATAAATAAATAAATAAATAAATAAATAAATAAATAAATAAAATATTTTTTTTTAAAGATTTTCTTTATTTATTTGAGAAAGAGAGTGAGAGAGCGAATGAGAGGGGGGAAGGTCAGAGAAAGAAGCAGACTCTCCATGGAGCTGGGAGCCTGACGCAGGACTTGATCCTGGGACTCCAGGATCATGACCTTGGCCAAAGGCAGTCGCTGAACCAACTGAGCCACTCAGGTGCCCTAAATAAAATCTTTAAAACAAATAAAATAAAATCATATTATTTCCATATCTTTCTGGTACACCTGGGCAAATACCACAATTAGATTTTTATTTGAATTCATGTATCTTTTACCTGTGAAGTAAATAGCCTAATGAAGATGAATAAATTAATTTGTCTAACTTGTTGACTCCTAACATGTACAAACACCCATTAAAAGTTTATTAACTTAAAGAATGATCAACTGATTTAACTGGCCAGTCCCTACCTAAATTTACACATCTCAGTTTTCAGTCAGTCCCCTCATGGAAACAATCATAGTTCTAAATTTGTCACCATAGGTTAACTTCATATTTCTTCTTTTGCTTCTTTCGGTGTTAGATTTTAAAAAAATCATCAGTTTACCACCTGTTTTCTTCTATGAGTTTTATGGTTTCAGGTCTTATGTTCAAATCGCATTTTGAGTTAATTTTTGTATACGGTGTAAGACAATGGTCAAGTTTCATGTTTTGTATGTGACTATGCAGTTTTCCCAACATCACTTATTGAAGAGACTATTCTTTCCCCATTGTGTATTCTTGACTCCTTTGTCATAAATTAATTAAACATACATGTGTAGGTTTATTCTTGGGTCTCTGTTCATTGATCTCTATGTCTCTTTTTATGCTGATACCATACCATTTTAGTGCCTATGGCTTTGTAATATAGTTTGAAATCAAGGAGCATGATGCCTCCAATTTTGTTCTTTCTCAAGATTGCTTTGCATATTCAGACCTTTTGTGGTTCTATATAAATTTTAGGCTCGTTCTATTTCTGTGAAAAATGCTATTGGGATTTTGATGGGGCTACATTGAATATACATATTGCTTTGGGCAGTATGGACATTTTAACAGTATTAATTTTTCCAATCTAGCACGTGACATATCTCTCCATTTATTTGTCTTCTTCAGTTCTTTTTGTTAGTATCTTTTAGTTTTAAATATATAGGTCTTTCACCTCTTTGGTTAAATTTATTCCTAGGTATCTTATTTTTTGATGCAATTATAAATAGGATTGTTTTCTTAATTTCTTTTTCTGATGGCTCATTTGTGTAAAGAAGCCCAATAAATTTTTGTGTATTAATTGTGTATCCTTCAACTTCAGTGAATTTGCTTATTTGTTCTAAAAGTTTCTTGATTGAGTCTTTAGGATTTTCTATATATCATGTCATCTCCAAATAGCTACAGTTTTGATTCTTCCTTTCCGATTTGGATAACTTCTATTTTATTTTCTTACATAACTGCTCTAGCTAAGACTTCCAAAACTGTGTTGAATAAAGTTGTGAGAGTGGATATCCTTGTCTTATTCCTGATCTTAGAGGAAAAGCTTTACCTTTTCACCATTAAGGATGATAATAGCTGGTTAGTGTGGGTTTGTCATATATGGCTTTTATTATGTTCAGGTACATTCCATCTATACCCACTTCATTGAGCATTTTTTATCAAAAGTGGATGCTGAATTTAATCAAATGCTTTTTCTGCATTGTCTGAGATAATCATATGATTTTTATCTTCTGTTTTGTTAATGTGATATATTACATTGACTGATTTGTGGATGTTGATAAGTCCTACTTGATCATGGTGATGTGTTTTTAATATATTATTGAATTTAGTTTGCTAATATTTTACTGAAGATTTTTTGTATCTATGTTTGTCAGGAATATTGGCTTATAATTTTCTTGTGGTGTTCTTGTCTAGTTTTGGTATCAGGGAATGCTGACTTCATAATATGGGTTTGGAAGAGTTCTTGCTCTCTTAATTTTTGGAAGAGATTGAGAAGGATTAGTATTAATCCTTCTGTGAATGTTTTATAGAATTTACCAGTGAAGCTGTCTGATCTTGGATTTTTGTTCCTTAGGAGGTTTTTGATTAAGATGGTTCAATCATCTTAGAGTAATTGATCTGTTCTGGTGTTCTATTTCATCATGAGTCAATCTTGGTAGGTTGTATGTTTCTAGGAATGTATCCGTTTCTTCTAGTTGTTCCAATTTTTTGGCATATAATTTTTCCTAGTAGTCTTTTATGATCCTTTGTATTTCTATGGTAAAACTTGTACCATTTCTTTGATTTTTAATTCTATTTATTTGAGTCTTTTTTTTTTCCCTAAGTCTGGCTAATGTTTGCCATTTCTGTTATCTTTTCAAAGAACCAGCTCTTAGCTTTATAGATCTTTTTGTCTTTTTTGTCTTCATTTAATTTATTTTTGCTCCAATCTTTATTATTTTCTTCCTTCTAATAACTTTGGGCTTTGTTCTTCTTTTTCTGGTTCCTTGAAGTGTAAAGTTAGATTGTTTATTTGAGATGTTTCTTATTTTTAGAGGAAGGCATTTATCACTGTGAACTTCCTTCTTAGAACTGCTTTTGCTGCATCCCATAAATTTTGGTATATTACATTGCCATTTTCATTTGTCTCAAGGTATCTTTTTTAATTCCTCTTGATTTCTTCTTTGAAGAATTGGTTGTTTGATAGTATATTGTTTAATCTCCACATATTGGTGAATTTTCATTTTCCTCTTCTAATTGATTTCTAGTTTCATATCATTGTGTTGGAAAAGATGCTTGACATGATTTTTTTTAAACTGATACTTGCTATTTTCTTAGCAAGTGGTCATTTTTAGTCTTTTTTTTTAAATTTTTTTATAAACATATAATGTATTATTAGCCCCAGGGGTACAGATCTGTGAATCACCAGGTTTACACACTTCACAGCACTCACCATAGCACCTACCCTCCCCAATGTCTATAACCCCACCACCCTCTTTCCCCTTTCCCCCGGCAACCCTCAGTTTATCTTGTGAGATTAAGTCTCTTATGGTTTGTCTCCCTCCCGATCCCATCTTGTTTCATTTATTCTTTTCCTAACCCCCAAGCCCCGACGTTGCTTCTCCACTTCCTCATATCAGGGAGATCATATGATAGTTGTCTTTCTCCAATTGACTTATTTCATTAAGCATAATACCCTCTATTTCCATCCACGTTGTCGCAAATGGCAAGATTTCATTTCTTTTGATGGCTGCATATTATTCGAGTGTGTGTGTGTGTGTGTGTGTGTGTGTGTGTGTGTGTGTGTATACACACACCACATCTTCATTATCCATTCATCTGGTGATGGACATCTAGGTGCTTTTCATAGTTTGGCTATTGTGGACATTGCTGCTATAAACATTTGGGTGCACGTGCACCTTCAGATCACTATGTTTGTATCTTTAGGGTAAATACCCAGTAGTGCAATTGCTGGGTTATAGGGAGCTCTACTTTCAATTTTTTTAGGAACCTCCATGCTGTTTTCCAGGGTGGTTGCACCAGCTTGCATTCCCACCAACAGGGTAGGAGGGTTCCCCTTTCTCTGCATCCTCGCCAGCATCTATCATTTCCTGACTTGCTAATTTTAGTCATTCTGACTGGTGTGAGGTGGTATCCCATTGTAGTTTTGATTTGTATCTCCCTGATGCCGAGTGATGTGGAGCACTTTTTTCATGTGTCTGTTGCCCATCTGGATGTCTTCTTTGCAGAAATGTCTGTTCATTGACATGATTTCTTAAGTCCATCTGGTCTAACATGTTGTTTAAGACTGATGTTTCCTTCTTGACTTTCTGTTTGGATAATCTATTCATTGATGTAAGTGAAATATTAAAGTCCCCTATGATTATTGTGTTGCTGTCTGTTTCTCCCTTTAAGGCTGTTAATATTCACCTTAAATATTTAGATGTTCCTGCATTGGGTACATAATGTTTACAACGTTATGTCCTCATGTTGGATTGACCCCTTTTATCATTATGTAACACTCTTCTTTGTCTCTTATTACAGTCTTTGTTTTAAAGTGTGTTTTGTCTGAAGTAAAATCCATTTTGTTTGATATGTCTAGTAATTTTAAAAAAGACTTTATTTATTGAGAAAGAGAGAGCACAAGCACAGGGGATGGGCAAAAGGAAAGGGAGAAGCTGAACAGGGTGCCCCCCTGAACCAGGACCCTGACTAAACAGGGAGCCCGATGGAGGGCTCCATCCCAGGTCCCCTGAGATCATAACCTGAGCCAAAGGCAGATGCTTAACCAACTGAGCCACTCAGGTGCCCTGATATGTCTAGTAGTTTTTAACTATCTATTGAACATTGTATATAATACAGTTTAGTGAGTAGAAATTGTTGTCTTCCTTTTAAAGGTAGTTATGTTCAGTTCTGGCAGGCAGTTAAAGCATTTATGGGTACTTTTTTTTTTTTTCCTGTCTTCTTTAATTTCATTCACTCTTAGGACAAGCCATTTTAGTTTTTAACTCAGTTCATGCCCCTACCCCAAGGCATTGTGTTCACTCCTACTGCATAGTCTTTCTGGATTGTAGGTCAATCTGTGAGATACTCAATTAGGTCTCATTTCGGCTAGGCTGAGACTCCAGTGCCTCTTACTACTACATGAACTTACTGTCATCATTCAGCCTTCAGCCTTACAGCTGGTGATTTCTGCTCAGTTTTTCGACCTTTCCCTGTGTGTGTGACACCTCACACTTGTCTGTGGACCTGTGGTGAATCTTCACATAGACTTCTTCCCCCAGTTCCCTCCTCACAATATACATATACACAGCTTCTTGTCAGTACTTTTCATCATAAATTCCAGCTTGTTCTAATATTTGCCTCCTCAGTCAGCAAAAGAGCTTCTTTATTTGGTCTCACTCCTCTGAAGTGGTAAACTGTATTCAGACAGAAAACCCCTGTGATTGTAGGCTCACCAGGTATGTTTCCCTTCTCTCAGAGTAAGGTTTAAAAACAAGTACTTCCTATGTATTGTCTAGTTTTATGATATTACTCTGTGGGAGAACAATTTATTATAAATTACTCTGTAATGTACCCTAGACTGACCTACTATTCTTACTTTTGAAAGTAAAAGAGGTCCACGTAACTCTAAGCATGTGTTCAGTTTTACCACTTATTACTTCAGATTTCACTTCTTCAGATTTCGTGCTAACTCTGGCAAAAACTCTTCTAAGCCCTGCACACATTACCTCATTTAACCCTTATCCAGTAAGATAGGTATGAGCCTGAATCACAAAGCAATTGTATGGTTTGCATAGGTTCACAAAGCTGCTAAATGGGAGAAATATATATTCTAACAGCTGAGTCTGTGCTCTTTTTTTTTTTAATTTTTAAATTTTTTAAAAAAATATGTAATTTTAAAGATTTTATTTATGTATTTGAAAGAGAGAGAGACATAGTGAAAGAGGGAACACAAGCAGGGGGAGTGACAGAGGGAGAAGCAGGCTTCCCATGGAGCAGGGAGCCCCTTGTGGGGCTGGGTCCCAGAACCCTGGGATCACGACCTAAGTCAAAGGCAGACACTTAACGGCTGAGCCACCCAGGTGCCCCCAGAGTCTGTGTTCTTAGCATAGTCCCTTTTTAAAAGTATATTGTATTCTGCAAAATAAATAATTTTTATAACTTTAATACCTACCAGTAAATAAGTGGTCATTGATTTATGATTATTTTTCTTTCTCTGTAATTACCCTCTATAATGATTTTTATTGTTTATTTTCTATAGATCTTACAAGTGCCATTAGGTGGTTTGATGCATGCTATTCTCTCCATGAATTGTCTATCACTGGAAACCCACTTCTTCAAGAAATAAACTGGAGGTAAGAAACATTGTTGCACTCTATTATATACTTTATTATAGTTGCAGAAAACACAATTTGATGAAAATTGTTCATGTATATTCATTGCTTGGGAAAAGGTAACAAAAATAATTTAAAAGTTATTCAAAATAAGAAATTTTTGCAATAGTACTTTTAAAAATCTCTTCAACCTAAAATAATTTTCGCAAATATATGAGCTATGCAAATTTAAAATGATTATTTTGATCCATACCATTGACTGTGTGACAATTTTAGTATAAGGTTAACTTGGGGCTTGTATTTATAGAAAACACATTTATTGGGAATTACTTTTTACATGTTATCTAAATCATGTAGCTCGCTACTTAAAATTATTTTTTTCTGTCAGTAACTCAAAAGAGATTTGATGTCTATTAAAGTATGACTTGTAAGGTTATGTGAATCCATGCCTCTCTTTGAAATATTTCAGTGCCTAGACGTAATAGAAGAAAAAATGTTTTGTAATATTTTAGATCAATTTTCTTCTTTAAAAAAATGTTTCTAAACTGAAATTCTCATGCTGTGCTAACACAGTTTTCCCCCAAATTGACCAGCATCTTTTCTTCCTGATGAGCATTTTTGAGAAAACTTTCATACAGCAAAGTTTGTCAGTTTTATTTATGAGTATGAATATGGTATAAAAACCACCACAAGTAAGATATTAACATTTTTACCACCTTAACAAAATTATGTCATGCCCCTTTGCAGTCAGTTGGCTCCCTCAGACTTTAAAAATGTCTCCCTACTCCTTAATGGATTTCATTGTTTCTGATGAGAAGTCTGCTGACATTCTCTTTGGAGACTTCTAAATCTTATCTTATCAATGGTTTTCAGCACTTTGATTATAATGTGTTTTGCTGTGGTTTTATATAGATTTACTCTTCTGAAGATCTACTGAGCCTTTGAATCTGATGAATTTGTCATTTCCATAAAATTTAGACATTTTTTGCCCATTATTTTTTCACACATTTTTCCTGCCTCCTTCCTCTCTTGTACAACTAGGATGTCAATTTCACCAATATCAGATCACTTGATATATTCTAGAAGTTGCTATTGCTCTGTTCTTCTATATATTATGCCTTTTTTCTGCCTGTAGTTCACTCTAGACAGTTATTGTTGTATCTTCAAGCTTTCTGATATTTTCCTCTAACATATTTATTTTGCTGTTAAATCCAGACTTAATCAGTTCAGAGTTCAGATACTGTGTTTTTCATCTGTGAAAATTTCATTTATTTTTTTTAATATCTGCAGTTTTTCTCCTAATCATGCTCATGTTTTTCTGAATCACCTTGAACATATGAAGAATATTTGTAATAGCTGTTTCAAAATCCTTGTCTGCTGATTTCATTATCTGTATTGATTGGGGTCTAGTTTTGTTGATTTCTTCCCCCAATTCTGGCTCATGTTGCCAAGCTTCTTGCACACTTGGTCAATTATGATTATATTCTGGACACCTTAAATTTGGTACTGTCGATTTCTTAATTTTGTTCTTTTTCTTTAGGCAACATCTATTTTGCTTCTGATGTACAGCAACTAAGTTACTTGAAATTAGTGAGATGCTTTTAAAGCTTGTTTTTAAGTTCTGTTAGGGAAGTCTCAAAGAAATCTTTAGACTAGTGCCAGTTTAGCTTTTCTGCTCTGGAACTGACTGCCTGGTGCCTCTTACAGATATCCTTTCACCTTTGGCTGGTAAGAATTATTCCCAGCCCTATATGGATTCCTGTTAATTTTCTACCTCTTGCTTCTCTCTGGTTCTTGTCCTTGGACTTATGTGGTTTTCTCTTATACATCCTCAGAGCATTACTCATTTACCCAGGTCCAGATGAATTAAATCCCAGAATTCTCAAACACCTTGCATATGTCCCCTCTTCTAGTACTGCTGATGATTCTGATCTGATCTTCTCTCTCTTTATGTCTAGCAGCATTCATTTGTAAAACAGTTTAACATGATTTATTATACATTTGACATTTGTATCATATAAAGTCATGGGTACATGAAGACAGAAGTCAAGAATAGACAGGACATATAGCCTAATTTAGCAAGATAAGTTTGACAACACACTAAGTATAGAGAAAGGCAAATATGTACTGAAAGTCAGGTGGAAAACCTGTTTCAGAATCCTCAGAGTTCGGATCAAATCTGTTAATCTTATCAATTTGATCAGGTAGTAAAAATGAGACATTTATGAATAAAATATAGACAAGGAAGGATACATAATTGAAAAGAAAGTTGTGATATCTGATCCTAGGGCCGAAGCAGTTGATTCTTTGTCCTGATTTGGTTTTCCTATGATGTGTTGCCACAGGCAGGAAGATCCTGTTTCTGAAGACTTCCAAAGGAATGTATGTTATGGTAGAGCCAATGATCTGGTCATGTTTAAAATTCCTATATCTGACTCAATCCACTTGTAGAACAAGATAAGAGAGTCTAGGAAGTAGTCTCTCTCCCTCCCTTGTCTGAGGCCACTGCAAACTTCTGACACTCTCTTTCCATAAGTATTGATTTCCTGAATTTGTTAATTGGTCTTTCATTAAGAAAACAGTATTTTTTTTTTTTAGAAAATAGCATTTTTATGCCAAGTCAAATACTTGTATAATTTGCTCCTTTTTGATAGCTTGTGTAGAGTTATTATCTTTGCCAGAAAATGTTTTTCTATTTTCTTTAAAGCTCAATTTCCACATAAATTTCTAAAGTTACACTATTTTTTAGGGAAACCTGGTATGTTTTTAGATGTTTTAAATAGAACTTGTCAACTTCTACTTTAGCAACATCTGTTTCTAGGTGCAATTTAAGCTGTGTAGTATAGAAGAAAGACTATCACCCAGTGAAGTGGTTTTCAAAAGTGTATCTCTAGACAAGCAACTTCATCATCATTTGGACACTTGTTAGAAATGCAAAATCTTGGACATTGTCCATACTCATTTAATCAGAAACTAGGGATGATGTTTAGTAATCTGTGTTTCCTTTTTTTTTTTTTTTTTTTAAGATTCTATTTATATGACAGAAAGAGACAGTGAGAGAGGGAACACAAACCGGGTGAGTGGGAGAGGAAGAAGCAGGCTTCCTTCTGAGCAGGGAGCCCAATGTGGGGTTTGATCCCCGGACCTTGGGATCATGACCTGAGTTGAAGGCAGACGGTTAATGACTGAGCCATCCAGGTGTCCCAGTAATGGGTGTTTAAATAAGCCCTTTGAATGATTTGATGCACACTAAAGTTTGGAAATCACTGTGTTTTTAAACAAGGACATCCTATTCCTGCCATATACTGTGTGATCCTGGACAAGTAACAACTTAACTATGTCTCTGAACCTCACTGGTAAAATGAAATAATAATAGTACCTATCTTATGGGGGTAGTTATGATAATTGAATGGGATAAGTCACATATTTTGTTGGGCACAATTCCTGGAACATGGTAAACATTCAGAAATCTATTTTCTATGCAAAGGCTAACCACACTATAGGCTCTTATTAAATCACCAAATATTTAGTGTATGCCTACTATATCCAGCCATTGTCCCAACATTTTGGACATTATAAAGGAAATTCTGTGCACTCCATGATTTTAAACCATGTTTATAATCTTGATAGGATATAAAATGTATGCGACAAATGATAGCCATGAAAACTAATAGTGACAGCAAACCCTGTCATAGTGTTTACCTTGTGCCCAGCACTGTTCTCATTTAATATTTACATTATGCCTGATAAAGTAGCTAGCTAGTGTTCCCATTTTACAGGGGAAACAGAGTCATAAAAAGGCTAAATAACATGCCCAAATTTACACAGCCAGCTAATGGAAGAACCAGAATTCAAACCCATGAAATCTGGTTTCAGTTTGTGCTCTTTGACTCTTACATTTCAGTACCTAATACCAAGGTCAGATGATTATTGTAGGCAACACATATGCTTTAGAAATCCCACTTTAATTTACAGTGATGAAGAAAAAATATCTTTGCCGCAGAGTCAGACTTTGGGTTAAATATCAAAAGTTTGATAGGATTTAAAAATCAAATTTAAAAGAAAAAAAAACCCACTTCCGATAGAGGAAATATCAATGAAAAGGAGGGAATGCAAAGGGCAAGGTTAGGCTCTGGTCTATTCAGGTGTAAAGGAGACAGATAGAGGGGGTAATATCTTTGGAAGGAAGTAAGAAATCAAGTGTGTGGATTTACAGTGGGTCAGAGAATGGTCTACTATCTATACATATTACGCCACAGCAACTCTGAGTTGGATTCTGTAATTATTATTCCAATTTTACAGAGGTATTTACTGAAGCTTGGATTCCTTGTGATTTGCCCAGCTGTGATGTGTCAGGGAAGGGATTTGAGTTCTAAAGCCTGAAATTTAAATACTTTACTTTACTGTGCCACATGATATAATGCCACTGGATTGTGAACAAGTCTCCTTTATCCAGTGGTCATGTAGAGAGCCTGTAGCATACTAGAAATATGTATGTGCCTTGCGAGTAAACTGGTCAGGTGCATCTAGTTCTACCACTTCCTAGCTGTTTGCCTTGCACAAATTACCTAATCTAGCTATGTCTCAGTGTCTTCATAATCATAATAATAGTAGCTACCTCAGGATTTATCCATTAAGGTAATATAGGTTGTACCACATAACAATAAACCCAGAGGTTTATGTGATTTTATAAATAGGAGCTTATTTATTGTTTATATTGTATCTGATGTAAGTTTGGCCTCTCTAAGCAGACTCAGAAACTTAGGATACTTCCATTTTGTGGCTCTGTGTCATGTGACTTCAATGTAATCTGACTTTTTTAGGTAGTAGATTCTGGTGAGGGAGGGGAAAGAGGCCACAAAGAAAGAATAATGGATATTTAACCAGTCTGCTCTCAAAAGTGGCATTGATCTCTCCTCTCATATTCTACTAGCTGTAACCAGTCATAAGGTCCAACTAACTGCAGAAGAGGCCAGAAAATGTAGAGAAGAACACGGCCACCAGAGTACGCCAGTAGTCTTTGTGAGGACTAAATATGTTGCTGCATAAAAGCAATTTATAGTAGTGCCTAGCATATAGCACAGTTGGCAAATGTTAGCCACTGTTTTTAAGGACCTATAGAGAAATTTTGAATAGTTGTATGAAAAGGAAAATAGTGTTTGGGGAAGATTTTTTTTTCAGCAGCAAAGTGATAAGAGATTAGGGAAAGTATCCAAATTAAATGTTGTTAGAGAGTCCAGGCATTAAAAGAGGTCTATGGTTTCACTTATTTGTGGAGCTTAACAAATACATGGAGGACATAGGGAGATGGAGAGGAGAAGGGAGTTGAGGGAAATTAGAGGGGCAGATGAACCATGGGAGACTATAGACTCTGAAAAACAATCTGAGGGTTTTGAAGGGTCGGGGGGTGGGAGGTTGGGGGAGCCAGGTGGTGGGTAATATGGAGGGCACATATGGCATGGAGCACTAGGTGTGGTGCAATAACAATGAATTCTGTTATGCTGAAAAGAAATTAAAAAAAAAAAAAAGGATGTTCTAGGGGAAAAAAAATAAAAATAAATAAAAATAAAATCTTAAAAAAAAAGAGGGCTAAAATTAAGTAGTGGGAGTGGTCTCAGATTATTGTATTGTATTATTGTACAGATTCTTCTAGTTTAGAGCTAGAAGAGTGACCTTAGAGTGAAAATTTCCATACACAAGGAAGAATGATTATGTCTAAATAATTACTAAATAATCTGCTTGGGAGGTGGTATTATTTATAATGAAAGTATCTGATGGTTTATTTTTTTATTTTTTATTTTTTTTAAAGATTTTATTTATTTATTTGACAGACAGAGATCAAAAGTAGGCAGAGAAGCAGGCAGAGAGAGAGAGGAAGGGAAGCAGGCTCCCTGCTGAGCAGAGAGCCCAATGTGGGGCTGGATCCCAGGACCCTGGGATCATGACCTGAGCCGAAGGCAGAGGCTTAACCCACTGAGCCACCCAGGTGCCCCTGATGGTTTATTTTTACATAGATATTTTTATTTTCCTAGGTAACTATATATGTGTGTATATAGGATATGTATGTATAATATATATGTATAGGATATACATATATATGACATATATATGTCATAGATGACCAAAATTATTTATTGAAGGAATACCTTACAGAATTTTACACTATAATGTGTAAAAAATTGAAAAATAATGCATGTTTCAGACCCTCTCATTTTTCTATTGAATTTTTAAAATTTCACTTTAGTGATTGAAAGTGTTATTACCTATAAATTGACAACTGATCTTATTATTGATTTGTAGTAATTATCAGTGTCAGTTCTACAGCTAGGGTTCTTTGACTTTTAGGGATCCATAATGTTTGTCAAGTTCCTCATGTTTCCTGAAAAACTGATCTCAGGACAAATTACTAAAGACCCCCTAAATATGTGTCTAGACCTCTTGCCAACTGGAAAAAGGACTCTCTCATTTGGCATAGAAGTAGTAAAGATTTCCATCTAGCTATACTAGCTCAAGTTCTGGGGCTGTGTTTTTCTTACATTAGGGTTTAAAACCCTAATCCCCAGGTTTAGGCCTCCTCATTTTCATTTATTTTTATTATTTTATTTTATTTTTTAAGATTTTACTTATTTATTTGAGAGATACAGTGGTACATAAACAATGAATCTTGGAACACTAAAAAAAATTAAATTTAAAAAAATCTAAAAAAAAAAAGTGAGAGCAAGAGAGAGAGAAAGAGAGATAATGCTCGAGGGGAGTGAGCAGAGGGAGAGGATCAGGCAGAGCACCAAACCTAATATGGGACTTGATCCCAGGACCCTGAGATCATGACTGAGTTGAAATCAAGAGTCAGATGCTTAGCCAACTGAACTACCCAGGTGCCCCTTTAGGTCCTCATTTTTAGAAAGCAAACCTTAGAGTGAAACTTCCCATACAAAAAGTGGGTGTAACTATGTCCAAAAGTCTCTGCTTCGCAGGCCATTTTATTTATAATGAAAATACCTGGTGGGTTGTTTTTAGGTATAAGTCTTTATTTTCCTCAGTAGCTATATAGACCAAATCTATGATGACAAACAGAAATAAGTGGTTGTGCCCATTATTCAGAGCAAGTTCTTTTGGGGGGGAGCATGGTTTTTCTATTAGACGTTGAGCAAATAGAACATGAATTCTCTTGCTGATTTGTTATCAGTTCCATTTAAACAGCTGCCATGTCACCAGTTGCAGTAACTAGAAACAAACCTATATCCTGAATAATCTTTGAATTTATTTAGGTTTTTTTGCATGAAGAATAAATACTTAGTTTGTTGAATCAAATAGGCTGATAGAAAAATATATTGATATAAATCTATTTAATTTATAAAGATAAATATGCACATTTTACTACTATACTACTAAGTATATATATACTTAGTACTAAACTAATACATAATATACTTACTAAATATATATACTTTACAGTTTTAAAGAAAATATTTAGTTAGAAATAATATTGAAAGAAAACGGTAGTACTTATAGATGTACAATTATTTAGGTATTAGAATTTTTATGTTTAAATGAACTTTATTGGACTAGACTCATACCAACTTGAAAATTTTGCTTATCAAATTTCACTTTGATCAGTTGGCCTAATACAGCTTTCATAATTTCAAGAAGAGATTCAGTTATCTAAAGGGTATAAAATCCAGTAATCCATAAAATATGGATTTGTTAATGAAAGGATCAAGTCAAACTTTAAGCAGTATGTTCCAATGAACTTTACATAACCCCTTGATACCAACAAAAGGATTAGTTATAGATTTTCCCAATTGGCTTCTTACTTTTATGTCTGGCCAGTGATAACATGGACAAAACTGATGTACTAAAAAAATCTCTTTTTAAAACTTTATCTACAGACTCAGTTTGGAATCTCCTTTGGGAATGTGTTTCGTTCATTAATGATGAATAGAGTCTCTTAAGTGACAGAATATTCACCAGGAAGTTTTCACTAAATGAAATATTGATTCAGCCCTTTGCTAGGAGGAGCCCAGCTGGAAAAACTAATGTTGAGATCTCACAGTATTCTTATACTTCATTTCCAATATGAATCAACTTTTTACAGCACTTTCTAATATATTCATCATAGACTCTTATAAGGCTACATTTGAACTTAAGGCCAGCCCATTTCACTACTAATTTATACAGATCTGAGAACTATTCTTTAAAAAAATATGTTTAACATAAAACACTAAGTCAAATGTTTATATTTATCATATAAATCACAAATTTCAAGATATTGTCATAGTCTTGAATATCTAATTAAGCTAAATTTTTATATCCAAAGAAGTTTCAAATATTCTGACTCAAACTGGGAACATTTTTATATAGGTGATGAATTATAACATCAAAATATTTTTGATGTGGGGCGCCTGGGTCAGTGGGTTAAAGCCTCTGCCTTCGGCTCAGGTCACAATCCCAGGGTCGTGGGATCGAGCCCCACGTTGGGCTGTCTGCTCAGCAGGGAGCCTGCTTCCTCCTCTCTCTCTGCCTGCTTCTCTGCCTGCTTGTGATCTCTGTCTGTCAAATAAATAAATAAAAAATCTTTAAAAAAACATTTTCAATGTGAAAATTCAAGTCCTGTTGAGCCACATTCTCTATAATTATTTCCTATAGCTATAATATTGTACATAATGATATCTATATCAATAGCCATATCTAAAATATAGTATTTGATGGCAAATTATCATTTTTTTCCCTTGTTGATATGGTTAGTTAACATCCAAACAGCTTCCACATAATGCCATTTGTAATATCTAGAAACAAACCTAATGTCCTATATTGCCTTTGGATTTACTTATTTTTCATTATTTTAATTGTCCAGAGCACAAACAGTTGTATTAAATACAATATGCTGGTAGTAAAATATTGATCTTTCCATTAATCTGATAAAGCAAATTATTATATTTTTGCTTCTAAGATTATATTAGGTTATTTAGTTAAAATAGCTCCTTATTTTGTCAGCAATTATTTCTGAATAGAAAGCTGATTTCTCTGTATATGTGATATGTATTCTGTAACTTTAGTGTTACAAGAATACTTTTCCAAGACACTTTCATATCATTTACACAAAACCAATGGCAATGTTAATCAGTAAGCAGATCATTTGAATATAACTGTCCAGGTCCACAATATCTCTTATTTTAGTAAATTCTCTGACATATAGGACATGCTACAAGTTTTCAAGTAAGCTATATTTTTCTTGAAAATTTAAAACAATTATGAATGATTAGAACTTCAGTTCAACCTGGAGCTTTAAAGATTTATTTATTTATTTATTTATCTGAGAGAGAGCATGCACATATATGCACATGATGGGGAGGGTTGGGGGGAACAGTGGAAAAGGGAGAGGGGAAGCAGACTTCTGCTGAGTGCAGAGCCTGATGTGGGGCTGAATCTCAAACCATGACCTGATCTGAACCAAACCAAGTCACATGCTTAACTTAATCACCTCAGCCATCCAGGCACCCTGAGCATCTCTGATTTTAGCACAACTTCTTGTAGTCTATTTTCCTCCCAATGCAATGGTTCTTAATTCTTTAAGGTACATAAGAAAGGCTATATTTTAAAAATGCAAATTCCCCAGATCCCACTAGCAGAGGTCTTTGAGCATAACTGAATCTAAAAAAGCATCCCAGGTACTACTAATACAGTAGTTCAAGGACAATCTTTTCAGAGACACTGCCCTGCAGGGTTGAAGTTACACAGAGGGATCTAACCTTGAATTCCCATTCTAGTGGAACTAGAGAGTGACTAAGATAAAAAATAAGTGTTTGAGACCCTGTGGCTCTCATGAAAACAGCATGAGTATTTTCTTCCTTTTGTTGACACCTCATTAAATAGGCAAAATAAGACCTGAAAGATGGCTGTTCAAGAGGGTCTTAGTGTTACTTCATCTGCATTATCACTGTGGGTCCAGGGTCCTGTTGAAAAGTTTTATAGGTCCAACAGCTTACTGTTATTTAACCAGAAATGACTGAACAAAAGAAATAAACAAATCAGGTTTAACTAACTCTTAAGAAATCCAATTTACAGTAAGGAAATCTGCCTTATCTAATTTTCCTTGTAAGATATACCTATTCAAAGACCAAAGCCCGCTATTAGCATACCTCATTCCTTTGCTGGCTGGGTCCATTCTGGAGACCAAGGTATCAGACAGAAATTTGATTGGTACACAAAGAATTAGAACTGTTGGTTATTGTCTAGGGCTAATTCCATCAAATTCTTGAAGGCTTATGTTTGCTTTCTGTATTTTAGGAGAAATGATCTAAAGAAATAAGATCATTAATAGGATTAGAGCATCTTTTTAAAACTGTCATGAACACCTATATAGTTTTAATTTTTAATACCCTTTATTATCACATTTCTAAAGCATCTTTACTTAATACCTGGCATTTTATAGCTTTAAATAAGTTTGACATTATAGTCATGTTTTGAAGAAAACTTGACGGGGTACTTCGAGGGAGATTTAGAATGCAATGTAGTTTCATTAGTAATGTAATAAATAATTTGGTAGAATAGAATATGGGTAGTTAATCTCTCCCTATTTTAATTATTATAAGATTGAGCTTTTTTAAAAAAGATTTTATTTATTTATTTGACAGACATCTCAAGTAGGCAGAGAGGCAGGCAGAGAGAGAGGAAGGGAAGCAGGTTCCCTGTTGAGCAGAGAGCCCGATGGACGTGGGGCTTGATCCCAGGACCCTGAGATCATGACCTAAGCCGAAGGCAGAGGCTTTAACCCATTAAGCCACCCAGGTGCCCCTACCAGCTTCAGTTTTAGAGATTAACCTTTCCTTGCATTAACGATAACTTCAGTCAAAGACTTTATGTTATATTTAATATTATACCTATTTTATTACCTCTGATTACTTCATTACCTCTGTGGTGAATAGCTATTATCTTAATGAGCATTCTGCTTTTGAACCACATCTTAAAATGAATTGAAACAGAAATATAATATATGTCACTTATTTAACCCTTTGTGGTAAGTGTGGTAGTTTATGATAGGAGAAATATTGATAGCTTCAAGCCTAAAAAAAGCGTTAAAAAGCTCAAAATATATAGACCCAAATTTTCACTTGATCTTAGTCAAGAGGCCAGGAAATGATGGACCCAAGTTTTCATAACTAGCTTAAACTCTTTAACATTGTAAAATGTCTAATAATTACCTTGAAGAACAAAATCTATTTGTGTTCCCTCTTTCCTTATTTAAATATCTGTAAGAAAAAAAGGTCTCATTTCTCAGAGAGTGGAGGGAGGTGAAGGTGCGAAATTAATCATGCGTCCCCAGTAAATGAAAAACTGTGGTGTTTTTCTTCTCTTTTTTTGCTTTAATTTAAGGAGATATATTTGTACCTTTCTTGTGATTATCTTTTATTAAGCACTATCAAGATTGTAACTATATGTAGCGATGTGTTATGACTTTAGTTAACCTTTAGAATTTGTGCCTTTAGTGGACCACATCCTTCATTTATATATAAATTTACATAAATATATAAAAATGTAAATTATATATAAATTATTTATATAGATATATAAAATTATGTTTTACAACTGTGTTTATATAAATGGATATGTCCACCCTTACTACACCATCTAGGTTGAGGGAATAACTGACTGGAGCTTTCCTTCTCAAACCTTAGCATTTTATTTTTATTTATTTATTTATTTATTTTTTAAAAGATTTTATTTTTTATTTGACAGACAGAGATCACAAGTAGACAGAGAGGCAGGCAGAGAGAGAAAGGGAGGAAGCAGGCTCCCTGCTGAGCAGAGAGCCCTATGCGGGTTCAATCCCAGGACCCTGAGACCATGACCTGAGCCAAAGGCAAAGGCTTTAACCTATTGAGCCACCCAGGCGCCCCAAACCTTAGCATTTTAGTAATCTTATCTTGCCATCCTTCATTTAGTTTTTAGAAACTGTAAGTTTGTTTTGTTTTGTTTTGTTTTAATTAGAAAACTTTTTAAAAAAATTTCATTTATTTATTTGACAGAGAGAGAGAGAGAGAGCACAAGCAGGGGAGAGCAGCAGACAGTGGAAGAGGGAGAAGCAGGATCCCCTCTAAGCGGGGAGCCCAATGTGGGGCTCCATCCCAGGACCCTGGGATCACGACCCAAGCTGAAAGCAAACACTGAACCGACTGAGCCACTGAGGCACCCCTAAAAATCTTTATTTTTTAGAGAAGGTCAAGTTAGCAAAATTAAACAAAAAAATATAGAGAATACCCACATACACCTTGTCCCCACAGATAGACAAACTCCCCCACTATCAACATCCTGTACCAAATTTGTATACTTATTATAATTGGTGAACCCACACCAACACATCATTATCACCTGAAGTCCATACTTTACATTAGAGTTTATTCTTGGGGTTGTGTATCCTATGGGTTTTGACAAATGTATAATGACATGTATCCACTATGTTGCAGTATTATGTAGAATAGTTTTACTGTCCTAAAAATGGTTGGTGCTTTGCCTATTCATCCCACCCTCCACCTTAATCCCTGGCAACTACTGATCTTTTTGCTGTCTCTACAGTTTTGCTTCTTTCGAGAATTTCACATAGTTGGAATTGTACAGCATGTGACCTCCTTTCACTTAGTAATATGCATTTAAGATTCCTCCATGTCTATTCATGGCTTGATAGCTCATTTCTTTTTAGCGCTAAGTAATATTCCTTTGTATGGATGTAACAGTTTATTTATTCTTTCATCTACCGAAGGACATCTTGGTTGTTTCCAGGTTTTGGCAATTGCAGGTAAAGCTGCTATAAATGTCTCTGTGGAGATTTTGGAGCAGACATAAGTTTTAGTTAATTTGGGTATATCCAAGGAGCACATTGTTGGATTAAAGTAAAAGTAAGAAACCACGAAACTGTCTTCCAATGTAGCTACACTGGTTCTGCATTTCCACTAGCAGTGAATGGGTTTCTGTTTCTTCACATCCTCACCAGCATTTGGTGGTATGAGCGTTTTGGATTGGACATTCTAATATGTAGATAATAGTATCTTATTATTTTATTTTATTTTTTACTAATATTTTAATTTATAGTTGTCTAATGACAAATGATGTTGAACATCTTTCATATGCTTACTTGCCATCTGTGTATCTTCTTTGGTGAGGTGTTAAGGTTTTGGGCCCATTTTTTAATTGGTATATTTATTTTCTTATTGTTGAGTTTTTTTACAATTTTATTTATTTTTTTGAGGGAGAGAGAGAGAGAGCATGACCAGACGGAGAGGGAGAAGCAGATTCCTAGTAAGCAGAGAGCCCCATGTGGGGCTTAAGACAGATGCTTAACCAACTGAGCCACCCAGGCGCCTTTCTTATTGTTGAGTTTTAAAAAATCTTTTTATATTTTTGGATACCAACCCCTTTATCACATAATTTTTCCTAGTATGTGGCTTGTCTTCACATTCTCTTGACACTGTCTTTCACAAGTTTAAGTTTAATGAAATCCAGCTTATCAATTATTTCTCTTGAATTGTGTCTTAGGTGTTATATCTAAAAATCCATCATTATACCAGTGTCATCTAGATTTTCTCCTGTGTTATCCTCTAGAAGTTTTATAGTTTTGCATTTTATGTTTAAGTCTCTCACCCATTTTGAGTTAAATTTTCTGAAGAGTACAGAGTCTGTGTCTGTCTGTCTGTATATGTGTATGTATTTATTGGCATGTAGATGTCTAATTGTCCCAGCATCATTTATCTTGTATTGTATTGCCTTTGCTTCTTTGTCAAAGATTAGTTGCAACTAGTCTGTTCATGGGGATCTACTTCTGGGCTCTCTCTTCTGTTCCACTGGTCTATTTGTCTATTCTTTTGTCAATACCATACTGTCTTGATTACTGTGGCTTCACAATAAGTCTGAAGTCGAAAGTGTTAGTCTTCCAGCTTTGTTCTTTTTTCTTAAATATAGAATTGGCTATTCTGGGGTGTTGTTGTTGTTGTTGTTTTCCTCTTTTTATAAACTTTAGGATCAGTCTGTTGATATGCAAAATATTACCTTACTAGTATTTTAGTGGAATTACATTGAGTCTATAGATCAAGTTGAGAAGAATTGATTTCTTGACAATATTGATCTTCTTATCTCTGAAGATAACGTCACTGGGCATCTTTCCATTTATTTACTTCTTTGATATCTTTCATCAGTTTGTACTTCTCCTTTTAGGAAATGAAAGTTTTTAACTAAGGGGTTTTATTCATTTAAGAACTCCATTTTACCCCTGTGATCATTAGTGGACTTGTAAAAGAGGCCCGCAGTACCCTTGTGAAAGGTTTGGCAAGTACTTATAAATGGCTAGGTTTGGTCGACAGCTTTTGCTATCTGACTTGGTTTTTCACAGAATTAGGCTTTTAAGTTGAACAGACTTTTGCTGATACCTCAAAGATTTGTATTATTATAATCCTTAGCAAGACTCAGGAAGGAATCTAAGTTTATATTTTTCAGATCATGATAAACAGGGTGATCTCTTACTGGTCTCGTTTTAGCCCTATTCTTAAGTATATTTTACCAAGAGAAACAATCAGAATTTACCTCTACTTCTTAAAATAAACATCAAATTTCAGTAAGATTATTATATTACCATCTTTTTAAAAGAGTGTATCTGAGATTATTCTTTATATAGTGTAAACTTTTATTTACTCCCAGCCCGTTTCCAGCTGCTTAAATTTCTCATTTGTGTTAAGAAGAAAATTGTTAATTGTTCGTTAAGTCTCTAAACCCTAACTTTGTACATGATATGATACTATAAAATTTTTTTAACAAGTTTAAGAATATAATTTTCTCTACAAAGTTAACAGCATTTCCTGTTTCCTGTGCTTATATTGTTTAAATAATGGGTACATGGTTATTTTAGATATAAACTCTCCTTTCCAAGATAATTAATTTTTTTTTCTGCTTTCAATAGGGATTTTCTACTTAAAGTGTTACCAGCTCTAAGAATCCTCAATGGTGAAATGCTAAACTCTTATTCAGAAAGGCAAACTGAAGAATACTATGAGCCAGAATTAGGACGTTTTGTGATACTTTGTCAGTCTCAGATTCAAGAATTCAACTCACTAGTTGAAAGCTATATTAATGGAAAAGGGTAAGACTATTCACTTCTCCATGTCATAATTTAAAGAAATAATTCAGTATATGTATATAATTTTAAAATACTCTGATTAACACAATGACACATTTTTTTGGATTAAGACTGTGTGTTTTAGGGATATTTTCCCTTAAAAACATAATTCAAATTATAGTTTAAATGCTAAAGTATTAGTTATTATAAATGAAGTCATAAGGATAATTTCAAGACAAGAATCAAACATCCATTCAGTCATTCATTCAATTAATCAGTCATAAATTTGTTTGACAATTATTGTAGGCAAGACACAAAAATAAGCTAAGTATTACACGTTATCCTTAATTCACAGATTAACATAAGAGAAAATTAGACAGTTACAATGGAGCAAGGCAAATTTTATAAGTATAACATTTATTATATATTAAGATATATTGTATATATATTATACTTATGTATTAAAATATTAGGCGAGCACAGTAGAGAAAAGTAGTCAACACATGCACATATTCAGAGGAGCAGAAGCTAAGAGTAGAGACCTAATCAGATATAAAAGAAAGAGAACTTCCCACTCCCCATCCCAAATTAGGAATGTGTTAGTGTGAAAGAATTACAGGTGATCTTTCTCTAACTGTATTTTCTAATTTGCATTACTCCAGAAAACACAAATAAAAAAAGAAACAATTTCATATTTCACTTATGGTGACCCTTCATTTTAACTGAATTGTAACTGTAATATGTCCTTCCAAATACCTAAACTTAATCATTAAATTGCAGTCTTTAATATTGCTTTTCACATATTTATATTTGCTCATCTATATAAGATTTGTTTTCCATTTAACTGTTTTTAATATAATCTATTCGGATTAAAAACAAATCTCACAGCTTTAAAAATAATGCCAATTGTTATATATAATTAATGTTTACTTTTGACAAATACTAAGATTATTTACATTTATCTTTGTGGAAAAACTAAACTTACATTTCTTTGTATATGTGTGGTAATGTAGAATTTTTTTGTGTAAAGATGACCCTAATATCCCTCATGTTGAAACAGATTCCTCAATTCCTTTGTATAATCTCTTGTCATTGCAACATGTTTCATTTTGGCATTGATCATGGAAAATAGACTATATTTTACATTAATAATAAATGGTGGTGAATTCAACACCAATCCTACACACTAAATATTCTAACATCAAGTTGAACCTTTTCTGCATTATTAGCCACCAAAATGAATGAAATACAAAATATTGAAAGTACATTGGAGGAGCCTATGCTAATGTCTAATATTACTTCTCTGAACTCAGGACTGTTTATCTCCACAGTTTACTTTCATTTTGTATGGTTAAAAGTTTTATATTTATATATATGCTTATATATATGGTCAAAGTTTTATGTTTATTTATATCCTGCATGTTTCAGAAAAAAAATAAGGCTATATATTGTTGGCTTGTTGGCTATATATTAAATACTGTCAAGAAAATAAACATTGGAAGTAAGTAAATTCTTAAAAATAAAACAAGGAAAGATAAGTAAAATGTACCAAGAAAAAGGCTCATATAGGTGCAGAGTCTTTTACATTTGCTATTAAGATCCCCAAATCCGGCAAACAGAAAGTTTGATTAATTATGTAAGCCATAACCTCAATAAGATAGAAATTCAACAGTTGTTTAAGAGGATCACAACCAATTATGCCTTCAAGTATTTGAATTCTCTTCGCAATGGATAATTTTTCCAGCAAAAAATGGGAATAAAAACTTTCCCATAATATAAGTTCTTTGTTTAAAAGTCCAATACAAATATTTTGCATGGCAAGAGTCAATGTAGAAAGTACTTTTAACTGTTTCATAAATAACTTCTCCAAATTTAGGCAGCCATGATTTCTCATGTTTATGGTAGTAAAAGCATGGATTTTTTCTCATTCAATTGTACCAAAAATACCTAGAATAAAAATGGTTCTAAAACTTCCAGACATTTTGTCTGGATTGACAAATCTAAATTAGCTGAACAAATATTTTCAGATTTGTTAGAAATGAGATACATTTTTACATAAATGACCAGAAATAAGGTTTTAATGAATGTTGTAGTAAAGCTTAATTTTCATGTTTACCATAAACACAAGGGAAATTTCCAGAACCTACACATATTTTAATATTTGCTGATATAATTCTTATTAAATGTTTTGGTTGTTTAGAAATTTTGTCACCTTGGATGCTGCAGAAAATCTCTGCCATTATTTTAATAAATTAATGACACTTAGTAATGAATGCCGATATTCACATGAACATGGGAATGTAAGTGTCACCCAGAGAGAAGACTCTGAAACCCGGCAAAATCATTTGACCCCTACAAATAGTGATAGCATACTGCAAAATAGAGTTCTCCACTCTTGTGCAGACAAATATAAACTGGACTCACCAGATACCTCTGAGAAATGGAGGAACTCTGGCTCTAGTCATTCCACATTTACCAACTCCTTATGTGAAGATACAGAAGGAAGAAATCAGGAAGAAATAGTAGACCAAAAAAGAAAAAAAAACAAATCAAACAGTATCTCCATGGAAAGAATCCCATTCATGGAAACAGTAATGACAAGTTCTCTGCTGTGGAATTGCCAAAATACTGAACATCGGAAAAAAATGTAAGATTTAGAGAACATTTTTCTTTTACAGTTGTATATCTTTTATTTTTAATGGATAGTCTTAGGTAATTTTCCAAATGCTTATTTGGTAAAGGATTTAAATAATGATTGTATGTTATACTAATTCCCTTAATAATATGACATGTGTACAAATTATTAATTATAGTACAGATTAACTTTACTGAACATTGGCAGGCTCTGATTTAATTGACTAGTATTTTATTAAAAAATGAGAACATGTAAAATTATTTTTTCTTTTTTTTTTAAAGATTCTATTTATTTATTTATTTGAGAGAAGTAGCAAGAAAGAGCACAAGTGGGAGTGGGGAGAAGGGAGAGAGAGAAGCAGACTTCCCGCTGAGCAGGGATCCTGACGTGGGGCTCAATCCCAGGACCCCGGGATCATGACCTGAGCTGAAAACAGACACTTAATTGACTGAGCCACCTAGGCACCCCATTGCCTTAATCCCCATTGCCCATTTAACCCATCCACCTGCCCACCTACCCTCTAGCAACCCTCAGTTTTTTTGTGTAGTTGTCTGTTTCACGGTTTGCTAACTATGAAATACTTTTAAAAAGCTAATGGTAGGCACCTGGATAGCTCAGTTGGTTGAACATCTGACTCTTGACTTTGGCTCAGGTCATGATCTTGATCTCAATCTCGGGGTCCTGGGATCTAATCCTGCACAGGGCTGGCTCCCTGCTCAGTGGGGAGTCTACTGAAAGATTCTCTTTATCACTCTTCCTCTGCCCTCTACCTGCTCACATGCCCTCCTCTCTCTCTCTAAAATTAGATAAATCTTCTAAAAAACTATAAAGCTAATGGCTTTAATTTTTTATTGAACCAGCAAAGATTACTTTTTACTTTGGCTTGTCAAAATCTTTTTCTTTTTTTACTTTTGGCTTCAATGTCAAGCCAACAAAATTAAAATTGGTTAAACTCAGCTTCTCCTACAGTAACAGGTGCTGAATAGGGCAGAATGCAGAGTATCATGGTAGCTAATCTTATTTTTCCTAGTCTTTATTCTTTTAGAAGTTGTCAGTATGAATGGTGATTTCTTTTCTGAAAGTTATGTTAAAAAGTTTGATATGCTGAAACTTGTATGTATTCCCTAAGGCAAAAACATTTTTAAAAATTTTATTGAAAGTAACTCTAACACTTCCTAATTTATATTTCATTAATTTAATTGATTACTTTTGCTCTGTAGGGGAGGAAAAATAGCTTTTACTTCTACCCTTCTAAGTTCTCAACTGGAATCCCTGTAACAAAAGGTAGATTAATATCAGAAAAACATAGAAATGTACTATATGCTGGCTAATTGAACATAATAATAAAAAAATAAAACAGAAAAAAAGAAATGTATTTAATATAAGTTTTACATGACATGGGAATCTTCATAAAGAAATAAAGACCTGTAGAAATAGTTAAACCTGAGCACTTTTATATTAAGTTTGATGAAAAGTAGAAGGTCGTGGAAAATATGATTAGGGCAAAGAGTATGAGCTAAGCATAGTAAACTGGGGTAAATTTAGCAAGGCTTGTTTATTCAGATTCTTCTTGTCATCCTTTCATCTTCAGATAAGAATGCTTCTTTTCACTAAGTTATTGGCGCATTTCTCGCCTTCAGATTTGAAGGTTTTCCATTCCATTTTTATGTATATGCCTATAGTTAAGCCAAAAGTTCTTTTTTTTAACCAATACCTTACATATTTCATGTTTACAAAAATAGTTTATGAGGACCTCTCACCTACAACTGTGTTTTCATGGATACTAAACATGTTTTTTCTCTTCTTAATAGTATGGCAGCTATGGTAATCCAGGCATACTGGCGTGGTTACATCGTGCGCAGAAGTATTCATTTCTCTACAAAGCTACAGCCCGCTGCAATAGGACCCCTGATGTCCGAGCCAAATTACTGCATCAAGAATAAAACTATTTTAAAGAAAGAAAAAAGAGAAAACACTGTGAATATCCAAGAACAGAGGGAGAAGTCTGCCATTCTTATTCAGGTTAGTTTTAATCTTTTGGTGAAATAGTCCTGAGAGATGTATTTCTCATCTTTCACCGGGTTATTCTGTATAACAGACAACCGGCAAATCTTAGTGATTTACAACTACTGGATGTATTTCTTACTCAGGTGATATGTAAGGCTGCAGGTTGGCTGTGCCTCTGCTTAGTATCTAGGCTGAAGGAGTATTCGTAATTTAGAAATACTATTATCATGATCAAGGGCCAAACTGAACCACACAATCATATTTAAAGCTTCTGCTCAGATATGTCATTTGCCACATCTGCTAACATTTTGATTAGCCATAGCAACTCTCATTTGGCCTAATCTACAACTCTTTTTAGAACAATGTTTAAAAATCTACTAAAGTAATTGTTAAAGGCCTTCAAATACATGTTCAAATTAAAAATTCAGAAATCAAGAAGTGAATAGACTTGATTAAACCAAAGAGTCACTAAGATCAGCTTTTGAAATGAAGTTCCAACATCACATTCATCCTTTTATTTATTTATTTGTCAAATATTTTTTAGAACCTAGTATTTGCCAAAGACTGTTCTGGGCTCAGGAACCATAACTCTAAATTAGCCATTCAATTTCTCTGCCATCATGGAGTTTTCATACTGATGGGAGATGCAGAACCAAATAAATACATAATATAATATAAACTAAGTAAATACATAAGGTCTATGGAAATTCATGGTACTGTGCTTGAATTGAAAGACAGTAACCAAAAATTTAGCATTTCCCTTTATTCATTCATTGAATAAATATTTCTTTTTTTGAATAAATATTTCTTAATACAGAAATCTTACTAGCTTGTATTCTGTTGGAATGAGCAGTTAAGTAAATAAGTATGTTAGATAGTGATAAGTCTTAAAAGGAAAAATAAAGTAGGAAAAGCAGGATAGCAGAGTCAAGGGAAAGTTTTTCATTTCAGATATGATGGAGAGGGAAGACTGGAAAAGGTGACATTGCAGTGAGAGATTAAGTCATTGGATGCCTGGGAGAAAAACATTCCAGACCGTGGAATATCTGATTTAGGAGCAAACTACAGTGTTTAAAGAGCAGTGAGAAGCCAGTCTGATTGGACAGTGATGGAGGAGAGAAGGGTGACACTTACAAATCATAAGTCATGGTAGAGATTTTGGCTTTTACTCCGAATGACATGGGAAGATATGACAGGAATCTGAGCAATGGACTCACATGATCAAGTTTACTTTATGTTGTGATTATACTGTAGGAAGGCAGGAGTAGAAGCAGAAAAATCAGTTAGGAGCTATTACAGTAATTCAGACAAGGGTTAATGGTAGCTAGGATCAGAGTGTTGAAGTAGAAGTGGTAAGAAAATCACATTACAAAGTATATTTTGGTTTATTTTGAGGCATACTTCCTTTGAAGATAGAAGTGATGATATCAGTTCATGGGGATGTGCTATATGAGAGATAGAAGTCATGGATGCCTCCAAGGCATTGGCATATACAAGTAGAAGAAGAGCCCTAAAATTAAAACTTTCACTATTAAAACCATAGTTTTCAAAATTATCTTTGCTGTGGTTCTAATGAATAATAGAATCAGACTATTTCAGTTGACTTAATTTGTCTGAACAGTACTCCTAAAGGCAAAGCATAGGCAAAGGTTTTACTGATGCCTGAATGGTAGAGGGAGTCAGGGTAGGGCAATGGATTCAAGGAAACTCTGAAGAAAAGAAAAAACCCCAGTTACTATTTTAAAATATTATTCTGCTACATGAGGAATGAATATATCATGCAGACCAACTCCCTACTGTTATCAGTTGTTACACTTTTTTCAGCCTTGATGGTGCCTGGATGTTCAACTTTTGCTTCATTCTGTCAGTAAAGAAAAGTTCACTACTTTGTGAAACAGTCTAGTTCAGTGGCTAATATCTCTGCAAAATGTTCTTTTGTTGATCTTCTGTGTATCTGTAACAAAAGTAAGCATAATCCAGCCTTTGTCTGAGACTTAGAATGAGTCTTTATGTTGTACAATATGGTACTTAAAATTATTGAAGTCATCTCAATTTCATTTTCTTGTTTCCTGAGTACAATCATCTAATTTCTTTTTTTTTTCACAATCCTCTAGTTTCTTAAACCATTCATATTAAAATATGAATTCTAGACTGCCCGATTATCCTGGAGAGCAGAGCATGATACGATAGAAAGAACCTGGGCTTTAGAAGGAGCAAAATGGAAATTTTATGGTGGATGTCACAGAAAATGCTCTCTGCTTACCAAACCTTATATTCTTCTCTTCTTTCAAGTATACAGCCAGACTAGATATCCCACCTTCCCTTGCACTTTAACATGGCCCTTTTTCCGAGTTCCAGTCAATACAAGAAGAATGAAAGATATATGCACCACTTCCATATCTGGCTCATTAAATGTACCACAGACATTCCTTCATATTCTTTATTCTTTCTGGCTAGTTGAAATGAAGACAGCTTCTGAGGCATCATTGGAAGCTGTCTGTCGGGAAAGTCTGGATACCAGAATCACTTTATCTTTTTTTTTTTTTTTTTAAGATTTTATTTATTCATTTGACAGAGAGAGATCACAAGTAGGCAGAGAGGCAGGCAGAGAGAGAGGAAGAGGCAGGCAGAGAGAGAGGAAGAAGCAGGCTTCTGAGCAGAGAGCCCGATGCGGGGCTCGATCCCAGGACCCTGAGATCATGACCTGAGCCGAAGGCAGCGGCTTAACCCGCTGAGCCACCCAGGCGCCCCCAGAATCACTTTATCTTAAAGTGCTGCCCCATTGCCTTTACAGACTCTCCATATTTATTAGATAATTAAGAAATAAGCTATTGTTTTTTGAGTTGTTATACATTTTTGGATATTTTTGTTATCATACTTAGCTTGCCCCAACTAATATAAAGGATATAAGATACACCTTGAAACATAGATAGGATTCATTGTAAACATGTAAGAATGGAATTCTAGGTATAAAGAACCTAGAATTTTATATTTCTGGAATAATAAGAAGTTACAGTGAAACTGGACTACCATAACAACTGGAAAATACAGAACGAACATGGCTGAAGATATGTGAAGGATTTTAACAGGGAACAGATATATGGTATGTTCTGGATGTGGGAGTTGATAGTTGGAGGAAAAAAAAAGATGTTAGATATGTCTAATATAGGTAGAATTGCCTGGCCAGGGAATTAATTTGAATGTAGGAGAAAGATGAATTAATTATAGATGGATTACTGGTGAAAAGTTGAAACCTCGACAGAAACAAACTAGAAGAATCCGAACATATTATATATTACCATTATTTCTCATAAACTGAATAGAGATGACTAGAACTTGAATTCTTGACCCTATTGCAGATTTAGGAGGGTAGTATCTATATGGGTCACACTAGAATGACACACACTGTGTATTGCATTCTAGAGCTTTGTAGAAGTCCTATGCCTGATGAGTCGTGCTGGATCCATTGTGAACCACAGGGAGCCAATCCTTGTTGAAGGCCTGATTAAAGAGTTCCCTCTAGACCCTCTTTTCCCGAGGTCTGAACATCACCTTGTTATCTTCTATAACCAACTCTTCATAACCAACCCACCTCTCCCCACTCATCACCAGATTATTTGAAATAAATCCCAGATATCACTTCCTTTATAAATATTTCAGTATGAATTTCTGTAAGACCTATTGTTTTAATTATAACTATATTATCAACCTAGAAATTGAAAATTATTTTTCATTATCACCAAATATCAATATTCAAATTTCTCTCTTTTATAAATATTTGTTTACAGATCTTTCTTGATCAAAATATAAACAAGGTCATTACCTTGCCTTCAGTTTAAATGTTAAGTCTTTTAAATATATAGTAACCTCTCTCTTTTTTTCCTTGCAGTTTATTAAGGAAACCAGATCTTCTGTTCTATAGTTTTCTACTTTCTGAATTTTGCCAGATGCTTTCCCATGGTGTCACTTACATATTTCTTGTTCCCTTGTTTTCTGTAAGCTGACAGTAGATTCTAAAATTTCATATGATTTGGTTTTGGCTTTTTGTCAAGAATACCTCGTAAGTGGTGGTATGTATTACAGTGAGGAGGTAACATAATGTCTAGTCGCCTCTCTTTTCGGAATACTAGTGACCATTGATAATCATTGCCTAGATTAATTCTTGTATTAACAGTTTGTAAAATATTGATACTCTACATATAACTTCTTCATTTATTAACTAAAATACGTCAGTAAAGAGCAGCTTAGTTTAACTGACTGTTTAGTTACCTTGAGGTACAGCTCATACTGGAAAGGTAGGTTAAATGCTTAATGCCATTTTACCAATTTTTAGATTAATGAGGTTTCCTAGCATCCTCCAGAGGTCACCATAATATGGTCTATCATAATGTACACATAAATTTTTAAAATATATGATGTATTAAATTCCATTGCAGTTTCATTCTTACTGATGTTCAAATTGTCCCATTTGGCCAAGTTAGCTTCAAGTTAAGCTTTTGTGACACAATTCATTCGTTTTTAAAATTTCTCTTGCTTTTTAATGTGCCATGATGTTTCAGGTTCATTTTGTGTATATTTTTGCCTCAAACCTGAGCCCAGTCATTGCTCTGAAGATCTTTGATTCCTTTAGTGGGAATATTTAGAGACCAGTCTGGGTTTTAGGAATGCATTAGGATTTTAGGGATGTTGTTGGTATGGTAAATGACTGGTAAAGTCATTGTTTTTAAAGTTTTTTCATTGTAGTGATAAGCTACAAATACATATTTTTAAGAAAAAAAATGTACCATGGGCTCATGATGATATTTTAAAGTTAAATTTAGGACAATAAGGCTTTTATTTATTTGATTTATATTTACATTTCTTTTCTTCTATGGAAAGTTCTGGTTCCAATGAACAACATTAACATAATTGTTCTTTTTTTGCCCCTCCTTTTCACTTCACCTTTTGTGTGTATATGTGTGTCTCTCTGTGTGTCCGTGCCTGTGTTTACATGCACATACATAGTGGAAGTGAACAAGGACCGTACAAATGAGGAGATAAATCAAACTAGGTTATTTATTCAGAGAGTGCTGTGGCAAGGGAGTCAGCCACCATCACTTGCCTTTGGCATAAAGCTCAAAAGCAGGGAGGGGAGCAGGAGATCTTTAGAGTGGGAAGAGAGAGGAGAGAGGTCTCCAAATATGGTCTAATTAGAGGTTTTTGGTATGGGGAAGGTAGAAAGCGGGGAGCCAGAAGTGGGGCATATTCTGTGATTGGTTGGGAAGCATATCTGTATCTCTGGTCGGTCCTGAATTAGAAGTAGGGACAAAAATAGGGAGGCTGACAGTCATTGATTAACCAAGGCTTGACCATTCTTGGCTCATTGTTGCCAAGGCTGTGGCTTAGCTTTCTAGGTTGATTGCTATAGAGATTGTGAGTGACTTCTATTGTTATATATGATCTGGCTATTATCTTACATATTCTACTTACATATTCTATATTTTCTGTAATAACAATACCAATATTATTACTAACAATATGAATATGAAAACATATTGAAGGTATCTTTTGTAATGAAATTTTTCTTTTGAGTATATTTCACTAGGAAGATAGTCAAATAAATCTATTTTAAAGTCACTTTAGAAAAATTCTGTGTGTGTATAGCATGAAACGTATTTTTTCTATTTCTTCAGGAATTTATTTCATGTTTATTTTATGATTATCTTAAGCATGTGCACATTTCCAAAGTCAAATCTAAGAAAGGTATATCCAGAGAAGTCTGGCTTCTGTAGCTAAGTCTTCTATTTTCTACCTCTATACTTAATAATTTTTTTTTTTAAAGATTTGTTTGTTTGACAGACAGAAATCACAAGTAGGCAGAGAGGCAGGCACAGAGAGAGGGGGAGGCAGGCTCCCTGCCGAGCAGAGAACCCGATTCGGGGGTCGATCCCAGGACCCTAGGATCATGACCTGAGCCGAAAGCAGAAGCTTTAACCCACTGAGCCATCCAGGCACCCCTATACTTAATAATTTTTATAAAATTAATTTTACAAGTTACACTTTTACTTTTTAAATATTAGCAAACACATACATATATATTTAAATATATGTTCATATAATTTATTTGTTTATTATGTATTTATATACAGTCATTTATAGATAAATGGTAGCGTGCAAAACACACTTAATTCTATCTTGTTTTTTTACAGTTAATGTATCCTAGAACTCACTCCCTTGTACAATTATTCTTTAAAAGTTCCTGTGTCTTGGAGATATAGTTAGAAAAGCTTCTCTACTCCAATATTATTGAGAAACCTAAATGGATTTAATTCTATTATTATGTGCTTAGTTTATTTTAAAATGAAATTAGTTAATAGTTATGGGCCAGGATAGTACCTTTCTAATATGGCCATTTGTATATGTTGAAATTTTCCTAAATGTGTGTTCGTTTATTTTATACCTAATTATTTGAAAATTAGAAAAATTGTTTTTTCACTTGTATCTCTTTCTTCTTAGTTTAGAATGGGTCCTGGTGGAATTGTCAGATAATTGATTGGTTGACCTACATGTGCATTTGAGGGAGTTTTAGAGATTCTTTTCTGCTTACCACAAGGAAAGTCTCCTGAGATTCAGAACTTTAGACACATGCAGTTGTTTAATTTATCTTACAGTTTTAAGTGTCACATAAAGTTCAAAAAACAGATTATTGAGCCATTAAACTAAGGTCTTAGATGTTTTATCTTCCTAATGGGATAACATAGAGAATCTGGTTTGTAGTTTGATCTATAACCTTGTATAACATGCTTTAAATTTTTGTTTAGGCAGTTTGGAAGGGCTTTCTTTTGAGAAAGAAACTGACAACAGCTTTAGAGGCTATTAAGAATGAAGAATCTGAAGAAGAATATGAAGAAATAAACTTAGAGGATTTTACGTTTGACGAAGTAAGTACCAACTACAAAATATAAATATTGGTTTTAATTTTTTTTTTTAACATACTACTTTGGAGCTAACTCAGCTTCTAAGATTTTTCTCCTCTTAACACTATGTTACAGATTAAAAAAAAAATAACCTTTGAAAAAGTATGCTTCTAATTTCTTAGTATCTTCTTTTTGTACTCTACAAATGTGTGCAGAACGTGGTCATAGAATATTTACAAGAGTTTCTGTATGTTCTTTGACCAGATTTACGCCATGTTTTGTTTATCAGTTATCCTTCACTAAATATAACTCTGAGCTTAATTCATGCCCTGCTTAACAGCATTTTGTAGTTCTTGTTGCCTAGGAAATGAGAGCATCCTCTCTAAATTGCTATTTAAGTATTCCATAGTAAGGTAGCACACTATCCAGACATCTATGCCACTTCTTTCCTGTGGCTTCTATATGCTCCAACCAAATTGAGCTCGATTTTATTGTATAAAGCACTTGCCTTTCACATTCTGGTTTTACTCCCTGTGCTTCCTCTTCTCTAGACAGTTACACCCACATAAACACCATTCAGATGAAGAAATAGAACATATGAACACCCCCAGACTTCCTCATGCCTCTCTAGTATTCATACCTCCATCATCATAGAGTAGTTTTCCCTATTTTTGAACTTCCTGTAAGTGGAATCATATAGCATGTACTCTTCTTTCATGTAATAGTATTCTGTGAGATTTATCTATGTTATTGAGTGTAAATATACCACTCTTTTGTCAATACCACTTTTTATCTATTATTTGAATATACCACTTTTTTAAAAGATTTTATTTATTTATTTGACAGACAGAGATCACAAGTAGGCAGAGAGTCAGGCAGAGAGAGAGAGAGGGGGAAGCAGGCTTGCTACTGAGCAGAGAACCTGATGTGGGACTTAATCCCAGGACCCTGGGATCATGGCCTGAGCCAAAGGCAGAGGCTTTAACCCACTGAGCTACCCAGGTGCCCCTTAAATATACCACTTTTTAAAAGTATATACTACTTGGAAGATATTTTTTGTTGAGTTATTCTAGTATTGCCTTTTATGACCAAATATTATGAACATTTGTATGCATGTCTTTTGGTGTGCATATTCATACTTCTTTTAGGAATAGAATTTCTGAGCCTTAACATTTACCTATGTTTAGTTGATAATGCCTAATGTTATTTCAAAGTGAATGTATCAGTTTATAGTCCTATCAGCAGAATATGAGGGTTTCAGAGGAAGCTCTATCTACACCAATGTACTTTCATGTCTTTTTCTTACATTTCAGTAAGTTTGTGGTGTTATCTTATTATTTTAATTTACATTTCTGTCATAATTAATAGTTGAATACCTTTTAGCATGCTTATTGACCATTTAGCCACTTTTGTGATATGATCAAGGGTTGGCATATTTTTCCATTGGGTTGTACATCTTTTTTTCTCGTTGATTTGTAGAACTTCTTTATATATTCTGAATACTACCCTGTTTTTCCTTGCAAATATCCTGTCTAACCTCTGGAGCTTACCTTTTCAGTGTCTTTATGGATAATTTTAATGAACAGAACGTTTCTAATTTCAAATTACAAACAAAAATTTTAATTGTGACATATGAGAAATCTTTTCTTACTCTTAGATCATTAAGATATTCTAGAAACCTTATTAACTTTCAGCATTTAAGTCTGGGTGCATCTAGAATTGATTTTTATGTGTATAGTTTGAAGAAGGGGTCATGTTCCCTTGGGTCAAGTGAATCTATAAATCAACTTGGAAGAACTGATGTTTTTAGACTATTACTTTTTTAAATCCATGAACATAGACTGTCTTATCACTTATGTAAGCCATTTAAAATTTCTGTCCACAATGCTCTGTAGTTTTCTTCATAGTGGTCTTGTACATTTTTGGTTAGATTTATTTCTAGAGGGGCGCCTGGGTGGCTCAGTGGGTTAAGCTGCTGCCTTCGGCTCAGGTCATGATCCCAGGTCCTGGGTTCGAGCCCCGCATCGGGCTTTCTGCTCAGCAGGGAGCCTGCTTCCTCCTCTCTCTCTCTGCCTGCCTCTCTGCCTACTTGTGATTTCTCTCTGTCAAATAAATAAATAAAAATCTTTAAAAAAAAAAGATTTATTTCTAGATATTTTATGTTTTCTGATATTGTATTTCTTTTTGTATGTTGACCTTATATTTAACCACTTTGCTGAAATCACTTATTAATTTTAGTAGGTTATCTCTCAGGTCTTTTCTATTTTGTATATACAATCATGTCATCTGAAAATAATTATAATTTTATTTCTTTTGTTCCAATTCTTACGCCTTTTGTTTTCTTGCCTTACTATTTCCAGTAAAGTGTTGAGTAGTGATGATAGTAGACATCATTTTCTAGCTTCTTGTCTGTGAGAGAATGTTTTCAATAAATAAGCTTTCACTAAATAGATGTTTAATATAGGTTTCTTATAGTAACTCTATATTTGATTCAGGAAGTTACCTTCCTTAACACATTTTTACCATTCCAAGATATTAATATGATGATGATGATGATGATTTTATAAATGAATTGGATTTTATCAAATACTTTTTATGAATATAACATTGATTTTCCAAACATTAAGTCTCATATTCAAATAAACCAACTTAGCTGTAATGTATTATCTTTTTTACTTATCTCTGAATTTGATTTACTAATACTTGTTTAGGATTAGCATTTATATTAAAGAAGTCGGATGTGTAAATTTTCTTTTTTATAAAACTCCTAATCTAGATTTTGGTGTCAAGGTTATATTAGCCTTATACATTTGATTGGGAAGTATTTCCCCTATTTCTGTTTTCTGGAAGAGTTTGATGTGAGATTAAAAAAAAAAATGTGTCTCAGCATATAATCTATTTGGAGAAATGTTCCACGTGCACTTGAAAGGAATATATTCATTTTGTTATTAAAATCTCAGTTACTTCAGGTTTATTGTTTTTAAAAATCTTCTTAATCCTTAGTGATTTGGGGGGAGGAATTCTATCAGTTATTGACAGAAAAATGCTAGAATCTCTTACTATGATTGTGGGTTTTTCTAAATGAGCTTTTATTTCTGTCAAATTTTGCTTTGTACTTTGAAGCTACATTATTAGGTCATACATATTTTGTATAGTTAAGACATATAGTTAAGACACTGTGTCATTGACCCTTTCATCATAATAAAATTCCCTTCTTTCATATAGTTTTCCTCTTTAACTAAATGCTACTTCCTCCAATATTTTCATACCTATAGCCTTCTTTTGGCTAGTAATTTTATAGTAGTATATGTTTTTCTAAACATTCCCATTCAACATTTCTCTGTTTTATATTTAAAGTGTGACTCTTATAAGAGCATATAATTGGGTTTACTTATTTTTATATTCTACTCTGACATTTTTTCATTAATATATTCAGACTATTTTACTTTATTTTAATAAGAGTATAATTAGGTTTATAAATGCCATCTTTGTATTTGCTTTTTGTTTGTTCATGTGTTCTATATTCCCTTTTAGTTTTTTATTGCCTTCTGTGCATGAATTAAGTTTTTTGTTTGTTTTTCCTTTTTCCCCCTTCATTAGCTTGTTAGGTTGTGGTCGTTTTTCTCCCTACATTAACATGCTTCCATCTGGATTCATTTTCTTTTCCCTAAGGATTTTTTTTAGTAATTATTTAACTTCAGATTGAGTCTTTTTTATTGCTTGAACATTTCTCCTACTTTAAATTTTGGAGGATATCTTCTCTAGGTATAGAATTCTAGGTAAGATTTTGGTGTTTAAGATGCTTTTTCATTAGTTTCTGACTTTCATGGACTCTGATGAAAAGTCAGTAAAAAGTTTTGCTTTTTCTTCTCTAAAGATATCATCCCACCCCCACTCCCCTGCCTACTTTTAAGGTTCATTTTCTGTGTTTTTCTGCAAAGGTGTAATTTTATTTGTATTTTCTCTGCTTATATTAAGGAGACCACATGGCTTCTTGAATATGTGGTTTATGTCTTTCATCAGTTTTAGAAATTTCTTAGCCAGTTATTTCAAAAATTTAATCTTTTTCATTATTTCTCTTCTTTGATGTAAAGTGGTTCCAAAATTGTGTATGTTAGAATTTCTCACCATTTCACATGTGTCTCTTAGACTCTCTTTTGAATTTTCTTTTTTTTCTTCTGTCTTTTTTTTTTTTAAAGATTTTATTTATTTATTTGAGAGAGAGAGATCACAAGTAGGCAGAGAGGCAGGCAGAGAGAGAGGAAGGGAAGCAGGCTCCCTGCTGAGCAGAGAGCCCGATGCGGGACTTGATCCCAGGACCCTGAGATCATGACCTGAGCCGAAGGCAGCAGCTTAACCCACTGAGCCACCCAGGCGCCCTTCTTCTGTCTTTTAATATGGTTGTTTCCTACTGACATATCTTGTAGTTTACTAACCATCTCTCTTGTGTTACCTAATTATTTTTAGCCTATATTTTGAATTCTTAATTTTAGTTATTCTATTTTTTAGTTCTAGAATTTTTACTTGATTATTTATTATAAATTCCAGTGATATTTATTTTCAAAGGTTTCTCAGTTAATTGCAACACCTGGATCACTTGTAGGTTTATTTCTATTGACTCTATGTTTCTAGCATTTTGAGTCAGTCAGTTCTCTTTTTCAGCATTTAACCTTTGATTAAGTATCAAAAATATATGGGAAAAAAGTGTAAAGACCCTGCAAGAGGTTTTCTTTCTCTAAAGAGTATTGAATTTTAATTAATCTTGTTGGCAAATAGCATATGAGCAGACATTCTTTTGAGGCTTATTTTCAAGCTTTATTAGTGCTGCTGTTATTTCTCGTTCCTCTTATAGGCTGAGCTAATATGGTTTCTCATCTAAAAGTGGCACGTGTACCAGGTTATCATCACCTTGTTTATCCCTCAATTTTAATCCCTTTATCCACAGCATCAAGTGACTGATAAAGTTTCTTCTTAGCTTTATAACACTCCAGGTGTTCTTATTGTCCTTTGATTCTAGGTATCTCTCCTACACATATTCTACATGGACTTGGAAAACACCTGAAGAAAAATTTATTACATGATTTTGTGTTCACATTTTAAAACATCATAGAGTAGAGGTACTCAGACTAGATCCTGACCCATTGATCATCCAACTGCTATCAAATTACAGGAGTTTATCACACCAACACTTCTCTACCTGCAACTCTTCCCCTTTGGGATAAGCCTCTCTGGCACTAATGGGGTAGAAAAGTGAAACATGTAATACATCAGTTTCTACTCTACAATTCAGATATAGAAGCAACAACAACAGTACATTGAACTAGACTAAAAGGTCCTACCCACAAAATAACTTTAGCTTCTTCCTCCACTGTGAACAATGTCCAAACCCTATCAATTGAATCAATGTGACTCATACTACATGAGTCCTGGGTAACATAGTGCCCTCCAACATGGGGGAAAACACTATCTCTGTCTTCCCAGGGTGTTAGCTTTATAAAGATCCTTGAAAAGATAGTCTGGAAAGAGAGTTGTCACAAGACATGCAGAAATTGTGACCCATGGAGTATTGTCTCCTGGCATTAAGCAATTATTATATATTACTCATAATAAACCTTGGAAGCAGTGATAAATAAGACATTTTTGTGGGCTTTGAGTTCACAGTTCAAGGTGAATAAACTTTTTAAAAGAATTATTTTAGCAGGATTTTTAATAAACTTAGGTCTCAATTTCCTTTAGGGGAAATTTTTGCCACCTTGCCATAAAGTATATGCAATAACAAATAAATATCTAACTAATAGATATGTTAAGTCTAATGTGACATAGTGATCTACAGTTGCATTTTATTTTGTATCTTTTAAATTATAAGATAATTTTAGATGATACTTTTAATTGTTGACTTAATTTAACAAGGTTTATTTTCTCTGTTACTTAAAGTATACTATGTAGAAGACAATATATGAAAAAAAATAAAGTTATCTTTAAATTTAAACATTACAAGTCCTCTTAAGATTCCCTAAACCTAGAGAAGATGAGAAAAGCTAATATAATATAAATATAGAAAACCACAACAAATTTAGATTTTTTTTTTTCCTCAGACCAAAGTAAAATTCAATAAGTTTTCAGGAATAATTTTTGAGGAGACAAAGGTGTCAAGCTGGGCAACTTTCAGCTCTGGAGTTCATGTTTGATCCTAACTTCACAGAGTGTTACATATACCAGTACATTATGGGAAAGTAAACAAATGCAACCTAAATTACAGGCAAAGAAAAAGATTAAAGTGATATTTTGTTTGATGAAAAGAGATATGAATGGAGTATAACAACAGTCTCCAAGAATATGAGCCACCATACTTTTTCATTGAAGATGGAAGAGAGGGCTTATTTATTTATTTTTAAAGATATTTATTTATATATTTATTTATTTGAGAGAGAGAGAGAGCACAAGCCAGTGGTGGGGCAGACAGAAAGGGAAAGAGAATCTGTAGACTTTCCACTGAGCACAGAGTCCCATATGGGGCTCAATCCCAGGACTTTGAGATCATGACCTAGCTGAAGTCAGACACTTAACCAACTGAGTCGTACAAGCACCCCAGAGGAGAAAGTTTAGAAAGTGAGATTTGAGATTAATAATGGGCCAGATTTTCAAACTGTAAGGATTCTAAGATGCTCCAAAAGTTATCAGGAAGTATTAGAAAGAATTACTTTGGGGATAGTAAGAGGCAACTTGGGCAGAAGAAGAGGAAAGTGTTGGGACAGGGAAGGGGATAGTTAAGGGAGAAAGAAAAATATCAAGTCATGGCTTTTAGGATTTCTAGGACTTGTTCAATTTTCACTGACTTGTGACTTAGGGCACGTCTGATACTAGTTGCATGCATCAAATGAAAAGATTACAGTAGATGGCCTGGAAAATTTTGCATATACATACCCAAATAGACATGAATGTTATTTGTAGCTCTTCTCCATGATAGCTTTATATTCTGGACTCGCAAAGTTGAATTGTAGAATAATGATTTCTTCTCTGGTCAAAAGCCAAATACATATATATCTGATCAAACATTCGATTGTGAACACAAAGTTATAGTTCTATCTAAATTCAGGTTCATTTTTAATACGTTAGTAAATTTGCTAGTAGTCTTCTGATAACCAGAAAGCTTTCCAGATCCTCAGTTGTAAGTTAAAGAATATCTGAACAGAAGGTTTTCTTAAGCAAAAACTGAAATTTGTATAAATGTCCAGTGGTAAGCATGATATATTAATATACATTTTTAAAACAGTAGTATATTTATAATCTTGGCCAATTTCTCTTGTCATTTTGAGGTTTTTTTTCAACAAAGTACTGCCAAATATACTAGATATTAATAAGCTTGAACTCACATAAATCAGTAGTCTTGGTAACATTTTTGGTTGTGATTATATAATCACTAAAAGTATCTTTAGCATTTTATACTAAGCCTTCTCTTTATGCTTCTAGAAATTACTGAGATAGTGGTTAAAGAATTGTTCTGGAATCTTACAAAAGTTTGTGACCTTGCATTAAAAATCAAGAAAAACTATTTTCAATGTTTTCTGCACTTTTAAATATCAATTTAAAGACTAAGTTTTTTCCCCAGACTTTGTTTAGCTTAAGAAAGAGACTTCATCAACATCTATGTGCTATGGCAGAGAAATCATTCTTTGTGAGTCTTTAGCCTGCTGTAGAAAGAAAACAACTTGAGTCCCAGAGAATATAAAACAGGAGATGGTTGGCAGGTGTTTAAAAGAAGAAAAGGTGTGTATGTGTGTGTGTGTGTACACAACAGTGTATAAATAAGGCTCTTTACCTGGCAATACTGGTCCTTTCCACCATTAGTCCTCATTACCTTTCAAATTTTTCTTCCAATTTTTTAAATTTTAGTAAGATACACATACAATTTACTGTCTTAATTTTTGTGTACATTCAATAGTATTAAATACATTCATAAAGTTGTTTTACTATCACCACCATTTAATCCATATCCAGAACTCTCTTCATCCTGTAAAACTGAAACTATATAGCTATTAAACAGTAACTTCTCAATCTTTCTTAACATTCTAAAGTTGTAACACTGCAGTTTGAATTTATGCCCTCTTACCTTCAATAGCATCCCCAAAACTTGTTCTTATCCGGCTCCATCTCGACCCTTTTCAGTTGTTGACATCACAGAATTACCTCTTTATATACATAAACCAATAATTCCTTTAAATGCATTAGTGCCTTAAATTATGTAGGAAACTAAATGAGGAGTTATAAACCAAAGTCGCAATAATACTAGTTTTTAAAGCTATAGTTTTTTTTTTCTCTATTAGTCTCTTTAAATCATGTAGAAACAAAAAGTAAGGTTACAAACTGTTGGTATAATAATATTGGCTTTTATAATTTCCCATGTATTTATCTTTACTGGGATCTTCATTTTTTTTTTTTTCCCACACGACTTCCAATTGCCGCTTGTCTCTTTATTTCCACCTGCAGCACTCTCTTTAGCATTTCTTTCAGGGAGACCTAAAGGTAATGAACTCTCTCAGCATTTGTTTGTCTAGGACTCTTTTAATTTCTCTCTTGATTTTGAAGGACAGTTTTGCCAATACAGGAATTTTGGTTGACAGTTGTTTGTTTTTTGTTTTAACTTTTAGCACTTTGAATACATCAGCTCACTGCCTTCAGGGCTTCAAAGTTCTGATAAGAAATCTGCTAGCTGTCTGAGGATTCCTTATATGTGATAAGTTACTTCTCATTGGCTTCTTTCAAGATTCTCTGTCTTTGGCTTCTGAAAGTTTGATTATGTGTCTCAGTGTGGGTTCTGAGTTCATCGTATTTCCAGTTCTTTGAGTTGCTTGGATGTTTATATTCAGGTCTGTCATTGAATTTGGGAAAATTTTGGTCATTATTTCTTCAAATATGCACTCTGCTTCTTTCTTTCTCTGTTCCTTCTATGACTTCCATGGTATATATGTTGGTCTGCTTGATGGTATCTCACAGGCCCCTTAGGTTCTATGCACTTTTCTTCAATCTTTTTTTTTTTCTATTCCTCAAACCTGATTATTATATTGTCCTATCTTCAAGCTCACTAATTTTTTATCTGCCTACTCAGAGACATATCTCTCTAGTGAATCCCACTAGGGAATATTTCATTTCAGCTACTGCACTTAAGAACTCCAAATTTTCTTCTTGATTTCTCTGTAGATTTTCTGTCTCTTGATTGATATTTCTGTTTTGTTTATACATCATTTTCCCTCCTTTTAGTTCTTTAAATATCTTTAAAACAATTATTTAAAGATCTTTGTCTGGTAAATCTGCTGTGAGGTCTTTATTTAAGGATAGTTTTGGTTGATTTATTTATTTTTCCTTTGAATGTGCCATAAACTTCTCTGTTTCTTTGAATGGTTTGTGACTTTTTTTTTTATTTACAATTGGATATTGAATGTAATGATTATGGTGACTCTAGAAATTAGATTCTCTTCCCCAGGGTTTGCTGGGATTTTGTTTTTGCTTTTATTAATGTTTGTTTCTATATTATTGTAGTCTGTCTCTGTGCTGAGTATCAGCCCGAGTTTTATATAAACTTAAGGTCTCCTCAGGTCTTTTCTGAGCCTGTGCCTTCCCCTATATATGTTTGTTGACAATCTAATTTCCCACATATGTGCAGATGCTTTTGAATATTCTAGTCTTTTTTAAAATTTTTTTTTAATTGAGATTTTATTTATTTATTTGACAGAGAGAGACACAGCGAGAACAAGAGCACAAGCAGGGGGAGTGGCAGAGGGAGAAGCAGGCTTCTCACCAAGCAGGGAGCCCAATGTGGGGCTCGATCCCAGAACCGTGGGATCATGGCCTGAGCTGAAGGCAGATGCTTAATGACTGAGCCATCCAGGTACCCCATTCTAGCCTTAAAAAAAAAAATGTGCATCCTAGTCTTTGATATCTCACTCCCAAAAGATGAAAAAGAGAAAAGTGAAGGGGTAAGGGAAGGACACCAGCCCATTAAAACCCCTGGAAATCACTTAGCTGGTAGGGCAGGGGCTTGCAACAAGAGGGGAAGTACAAGGACACCCACGTCTTTGCACCTCTGAATCAGAAGTAATCAATGAGTAGTGCACAGATCATCATATTTGGAGGACAGGGTCTTTATTGTCCACCCTGGCTCTACAAGCTATGTGCAGGCTACTCCTGAATAGCTGCCTAACTCAGGGCCAGGGGGTAGAGCTGGCAGCTGTGCCAAAAGCTGAAACTGACTAAAATTAACCCCAATTTACCATCCAAGTTTTCCCCTGGAAGTTATAAGCCATCAATAGATTCCAGAGTTCCCCAATAGTTACATCAGATGGATTCTGCAAGTGCAGTCATTTTCTAGGTTGGGAGACAGGGTCCCCATTCTTCCTACTCCACCATCTTCCCAGAATCTTCTGCACATTGCCTTTCATTGTATTGTCTCCACATTTTCACATTCTCTCTTCACTTTAATAATTTTCATCAGAGTAGGAATACGAATTTGATGATCATTGCTATGCCATGGGCCTTAATCTTTCCTGGGATTGAACTGGATTTTTCTTTATTTGCCACATAAAATAAAGAATTAAAAAATCTGAGCCTTGAATCCTGTTTGCATCAAATAGCACATTTTAAACCAGATATTTATTCTTAAAACATATATAACTGTGATATATATGCTAATAATGTCTGCCTGGAAAAAATTGGACATTGTACTTGTCAAACAACTGCGTAGTCAAGAAACACTGAAAATTGTATAAATGGAAAATAACATTTAGTTCTCCTCAGAATATAATCATTCTAGTTTTTAAATCATAAATGTTTGACTATTGGGGCATCTGGGAGGAGCAGTCAGTTAAGTGACCAACTCTTAGTTTTGGCTCAGGTCATGATCTCAGGGTCACGAGATTGAGCCCCATGTAGTGCTCCTGCTCAGCACGGAGTCAGCTTGAGATTCCCTGTCCCTCTCCCTCTGCCCCTCCCCTCTTGCTCTCCCTCTCTCTTAAATAAATAAATAAATAAATAAATAAATATTTTAAAAAGGGGCACCTGGGTGGCTCAGTCTGCTAAGCATCTGCTTTTAGCTCAGGTCACGATCCCAAGGTTCTGGGATCAAGCTCCACATAGGGTTCCTTGCTCAGTGGGAGTCTCCTTCCCCTCTCTCTCTGCCCCTCTCTGGCTCATGCTCATAATTTCTCTCTCTCTCTCTCATAAATAAATACAATCTAAAATAATAAATAAATAAATAAAAATTTAAAATCTTTAAAAATAAACATGACAAATGTCTGATTTTTTTAGAACTTTAAAAAAAAAACAAGTTCATGGGCATTCTGATCTTTTTTGTAGATTCACAAAACTTCATAGAACCACAGAAGTTTATTCTAAACCATATTAGCTAATCCAGGCAATAAAATTTAGATAATGATATCCTAAATGCTGTAACAATAGCATACTTAGTAATCTCTGTCAAAAGATAAAATAAATTACATAAATGGAATAAAGATATTTTAAGATTAAAAAGTGAAGGGACTTATAAAAGTATCATTTCAAAGTTTAAATTTACATTTTTTATCATCCACACACTTGAATTAGAGACTCTAATATTAGGATCCATGATTTTTATGTTGCCACAAAATTTATTTTTCCACCTATTCAGAAAATTTGTGAAATTTTTGAAGAAATTAAGTAAAAGCTATCATATAGACAGTGTTTATGGAAAAATTGATACTAATGTGTTAAAATACCATAAATTCTCAATAGTGAGGTTTGGTGGAAAATATTAAAACTTGCATTATAAAGAGATTAAAGCTTATTTCCCTCAGTTACATCCGGAGTTGGCTCAGAATCATGGTTATCAAATAGTTAAATACACTGAGCAATCTGTTTTTTTGGAACACTTGAGTACTCAAATTCTCACTTTATCCCACTTAGGGCTGAGAAGTCTTTTATTTTTTTACAATGTTTGCATTAAACAGGTGTATAACATCTCACAATAGCAAGTAGCATATTTTCCTTAAATAAAAACTCCAACATATTCTCTTAATATTTGTCGTATAAAAGACAATTTAAAAGGCTCTTTGTAAACATGATGCAACTGAATTATGTACATTGTTTATTATTTGTGCAGGCTGCCTTAGAGAAAGAATGGCTAACTTTAGATTCCACCCGCTTTCCTTCACAAACACTGCTTGTCCCAAACCAGCTGCACTGGCCAAAGGTAACATGTCATGGAAATCTCTCAGTGCTCCATCTTTTCTCATTTTTAAGGTTATGCTGTGCTGCAGTGATTAATAATGCAATTTATTGACTTGAAAAACACAATTACTTTTAGAAGCCTCTGACTTCCTCCTCATCCCCAGATGTAATTTTTCATATAGCTTTTCTTCCATTTGCTCCTATTTTTTTTCTTTATTTTGGATTTCTTTCAACACTTTATTTCACAGTAGCAAAAAAAAAATGATATACTTCAGCTGCATATTTGGCAGTAGACTAAAATCACTAGTTGACAGCACTTTAAAAATACAAAAATATGCATTAAGAGGGCAACAGCTGAAGATTCTCAGTCAGAGGTCAGTGGACTGCAATATCTGTTATTTATTTGATAATCTTTGAAGTTTCTGTTTTCTGATATTTTTAAGATCTTTGCAATTAATCATTCTGTATATGCAAACAATACCAAAAATCATACCCCCCACCACTACAATAAAGTACATTTTTATGTGTATTGCATAAATTTATTATAATTTTCAATTTTTATATGTGTTTTCCTTGGGAGACTGCTCAATAATATGCATGTAAAGTAATATATAAGTGCTGGAATTTTTCAATTTATTTTATACTTAATATACATTACTTTCCTGATAAGTTCTCTGGAACCTTAAAATATGATGATACTTCACTGAATTTACGAAGTCATCCAGCTCAAGCATGGCTATGTAATGAGAAAGAAGATTTGTTTTCATCAGAACACACACAGTTTAATAGCAGGTAAGCTACATTATATTACTCTTTTAGAGGATCAACCCATGAGGAGAGTATTACACTTACTACAATAATAGTAAAATGATGAAAAGTAGGTACAAATTTGTTTGTATAGAAGATGGAAGAGCATTTAATGTTAAAAGTGTAATCATTTTACGGGGTTTTCAGTTAAAAAAAAAAAGTGTGAGGTAGCTTCCTTAAAGCAACAACAAAAGTTAAGTGTCAGTGAAATAATGTCATTAATGGTTGTAAACAAGTGAACTTTTAAATACTACTATATAGGTAGAGATAAGGATTAGAATAAAAATTCCAGTGCTGCATTTCTTTTGACAAAAGGATTGAAATATGCTTCAACTAATTGAAATGTAAACATTTTAAATTAATGGCAGACTTTTATTACTTTTCAAGATAAAGTTTTTCTGTAACTTAAATGGATTTTATTTCCAAGTTTGAGACAACATAAACAGCATGTAGTTTTAAAAAGTGCTGATATACTTGTGTTGATTCAGTTAGTATAGTTTTTTTCTATTGCCAGATCACAAAATAGAACTTTATCCTGGACTCCTGAATCAAAGACCAGTGGAAAGAGTTTGCTAAAAACTGAAAAAGAAGAAAAAATTTCAAAAGAATGGTATGTGGTCTATTTTACACTAAAATATGAAGAAATTGAGAGACTTTTAAGTGTTCAGGGCAGTTATTTTTAAGACTCTATGAATTATTAGTTTTTAAGAAACTGTATGCATGTTACAGATTCTTAAATGGGAATCTATATAGTTCAGATATGTATGTTTATATGCATATGCATATATTAATATGATCTGGATATTTGTTTTGCCTTTATTAAATTTAATCTTTTAATAGGGGCTTTAAGGATATTGCTACTGCTCAGCAAATGTTGAAGAGAGCACAGAAGATGAAATCAAAAAAATTAAGGAAAAAATTAGGTGGGTGATGAATGCTCTTTGAATAATAATTTTGTGTCTGATATTGAAGATAAATTCTTTTAAAATATTATTTCCCAAATCATATTTAATAATATTTAATAAGAACAGAAATAAAATTCACAGATATGAGTATATCTATGGTAATAATTCTGAAAACTTAAGGAAACTTAACAAGAATTATGTTATTACATTAAATGATTTGTTATGCACTTAAATGCTATCTTCACTTCCCCCTATTTCTTATTTATTTTGTTATTGATAATTCTGTCTATTGTGCACTGAGAATTATGGTGTAATTTATTTCTAAATTGGTTCACTTTGACAAGTGTTGATTCTAAAGAGTGCTTCATGTGCTTATTCCTTTCTGTGTTTTTAAATTGCTTGATTGTTTGATAAATTATTTCTATAAACTAGTTAGCTTCATGAATATTAGCTGTGAGGGCTTCACAGCTTCATTTTGGGAAAGAAATACAATGTATATCTTCAGGATTATGCTGAACTTGGGAAATGTTCAGAAGTATCCTTTCTTCTATCCCATTTGATTCTCCAAATCATTTGCTTCTTTGGGTACATCTAATCATTTAGTATCATTACTTAATAGTGGACTAGTTTATAGTCTCAGGGCAAGAAATAGCTGGCCATTATGACTTTATATCTATGATTAAAACTACTTAAAATTATTTGCATATTGTATATAACTTAGCATTTACTTGTAACTTTATATTTACTCATGGACTCATAGGTTTAATATAAGCAATGTGACCTCTTTTTAAAAGCTGTTTTGTTTTTCTTGTTCAACAGCTTCTTAATTTACAATGATTTTAACATCAGTAAAATGTTTTCATAAATAGTCCTGAGAAAAACAGAGAATCTATCTTATAGTTCTAGCTTATATAATTATTCAAAGAAGCATTCAGAAGATTAATTTTTCTTTATTAATTTTCCCACTTATTATTTTAATCATTAATCCATTGAATTTTAAAAATGTATATATATATATATATATTTTAAAAAAAAACAAAAATAAAAATAACCAAAATACCACTGGTTTCCAAGAAATAGCTGATATTTTTTGACATAGCACTTTATTGATAAATTCCTGATGATTTATTTTGATATTCACAAATGTTCAACTTTCCTTTTTTATTGTTATATTAGTGACACCTTTTATCTTTTTGAGATAATGTAGTATTTTTCATTGCATGTGTCAGGTTTGAGAGAGTGAAATTTTAAGCATTTTTAAAGAAAATGTGAGTATGTGCTCTATTCAACTTGCTTTGTGCTTCCCATACTCCTGTGATGTAAACTCCTGTTAAATTCATCAGAACTCAGTTAACTGAGTACTATCTGGTAGTTATGAGGGAAATAGTAACTCCAAACTCTTAATAGTGGGTGCAACAAACATTCTATAAGTAGCTGTTTTGAGAACAATGAAAGTTTCTGAAACTCCTGGGGGAAGTTCAAATATCAGAAGTAGCTTAAGTACTGATTCAGCCAAAAAGTTCAACAAATAATTATTACTTATTTATGTTCAATAGCTATTTTTTGAAGATATTTACAATGTTTGTAATATTTTCTGATAATGAAGCTAAAGCAAAGTTTATTTTGTTAAACTCTGTCTCTGGAAATATATAGGTCTTTCTTGCTAATTCTTATAACTAAGGGGTTTTCATTGTTGAGCTCATTTTTAATAAATCAGCACAATAAATAATCGATTTTAGCAAAAATTTTAATAAGGAATTTATGCTCATACATAAAAACCAAACCATTGTTTTAATGGACAAAAATTAGACATAATCATCATCAGGCAAAAATTAAGCCCATTTTTATCTGTCACAAGGTGGCATGGTAGGGTAACAAATGTAAAAGGACAAGCAGACATACAAGTTAACACCACATCTTAAATTTAACAATTTGGCAATAGTCATTATGTGTGATCTGTTGGGTAAAAATCCAAAATGGCAACTGTATAATTTTTTATAAGGATCATTACTCTTATTACATGATTGTAAACCAAATTTCATTCTTACTGCTGTGGGAGGTTTTTTGTCTCTGTTAAGTTTTTGTTTTACTTTTGTTTGATCAAAATATTAGATTGATAAAATAAAAGCAAATTTTTCTTTAAAATTTGAATTCTGAAATGTAAAACTTAATGATGACCTTTAACATTCTTCTCATTCTTTTTCTCTACTGCCCCCTCACAACATATATTCAGAATAGAAATATCCAAAGTAAGGTTAAGGATGAAGTCACGATAAAGAAAATCAATAGGATCCTCTCCAATTATGATGCTTTAATCTTCAATTGGGTTAATAATGTAGCACTTATGTCGCTTTGTATCTGTGACTGAATCATTTAAGACTCTGTACCTCTGGTTTTCTTCTTACAGAAAAAGAACTTTCTAGTATCTTTCCTGTTTACATTTCAATCTGTGAACTTATTTAAATCTGCCTAAAATAATGGCCATAATTTTAAACTTTTACTTACTAATAAATTAAAATAATATTTTAGATACTTAAACCTTAAAAATTTGCTAGTAATATACGTGGAGATAGATCGATTAATCTATCTATATCTTATATGGCTAACCTGCCAACTTGAAAATCATAAGCCACCAGAGGGCAACATTGTCCATAAAACTGCTGGAGACTAGCCATCTCTGGGGGTAGGGGACAGGGAGGGTGGAGCATCAGAGAATAGAAACTTAATTAAATGGAATCAGTTAAGACTTCCATTCTAACAAGGCAGTAATCCTTGTGGGGATGGGGCATAATTGCATATATCATGGAAGCTTTAATTCAGATTTCTACCATGAAAAACTTTAGCACAAGTTGCTTAGTTGCAAACACATACTTCCTGTTTGTATCTTATACATGTATTTATTAGCCAAGGGGTATGAGTCCGCATAGCAATATTTGATTTAAGATAAGAATGAAAACAGGACAAAGGCAGAGGGTTAATTATTTGAGAAAGCTGCAGATAGAGGAAAAATACGACTGAGTTTGCTGATAGTGAAGAAAGAGGGGGCCAGGGAGACATATGGTATAGGCAATCATCAGGGGAGACTCAGTATTGATGACTTCTATTGGGATAAATGAGGCCATCTGCTTTAAACAGAAAAAAACAGGAGGAGGACAGGAAGTGGGAAGAGGAATTGGTTGGAAGCCATAGGATGAAATCTAAAATTGTGGGGAGTTATATTTACTCAGTTTGAGTTTGTGTTCTGAGTGTTGTTATTCCTAGTAAGTTATTGCTTAATAAATATGATGGACATAAGCATAAATAGGTAATGACTGGTCTTGTTTTTATGGGGTTTTAATTTGTCTTTTTGTTTTTACTGTTGCCTCATGAACAGAAATAATTTTAGAACCTGGTGATCTGTGTTAGAATTTAGCAGATACCTAGGGAAGTTTAGGGTTTATGACTGCAGTGGAGAGCATCATGTGTAAGCCGAGAGTTGCTGGTTTATTGAAAACACGAGTCAATAACCTAAGAGTAGTGAACATAACTGGTAGAAAGATGGAGACGACCAGGATGGGGAAGAGAATAGATGCTTGGGGTTTATGTGGAACTCTCCTTAGAGAGGATGAACTCTGAGTATAAGGGTTTGGGTAGAGAGCAATGATAAGAATCTTGAGGGCTAAGAATATAAGGACAAAAGCATAATGTGATTTTCCAACATTTATCATATTTACGCATGTCACATTTCAAATTTCAGACAGTGAAGAAAGAGTAGGATGAAGCAAACAAGATTAATTTAGTTATAAAGGTAGGACCACAACTAGGGATAAGAATTATCTTGCAGCTGTTTATAATATCTAATATATACTCAATACATATTAAGCATTTAATAAATACTTGCTTATTTTATTTCAGTGATGAAAATAGCTTGAGACTGTGATGTTTACATTGAGTTATAGTCCAGAGTGAAGCCAAGTAGAAAATGAGTTAGGCTAACTTTTTAATATGAATTGAGTACTTCATGGGCTATAGCAAAGAGATCAGGTTGCAAAATGATAGGGTAACTAAAGAATGAGTGTTAAGGATCAAAAGGGAAGAGTATAGACAAAACTGTGGCAAAATAAAGTTTGTTGATGATTTATTTTGTTTATTTCAGTGATTTCCAAAAAGAATTAATAAGAATTTTGATCATGTGTGCTCTCAACAAAACAATAATAAAGTCAATTTAAATAGTAAGATCCTGGAGGGCCAAGACTCTCCTTATTCCCCACTGAATTCCCAGAACCTGATAGATACCATGCCTGGCATATGGTAGTTCAATAAATAACTATTAACTAAGTCAGCAGTAAATTAGATAAAAGTCACTAAATGCTTTTGACTGTGTGTACGTGTATGACTAGGTGTATGTATCGCAGTCATTTAAATATATGTTTCTATTTGGGAAGACAAATTTAAATTAGTAAACAATACTCCTTAGAAAAATGGAATATGGGATGCCTAGGTGCCTCAGTTGGTTAAGTGAGTTGGTTAAACTCCAGATTTCAGCTCAGGTCATGATTTCAGGGTTGTGAGATTAAGCCCCGCTTTGGGCTCCACACAGCATGGAACCTGCTTAAGATTCCCTCTGCCCCTCCCTTTCTGTCCCTCCCCCTCCTAAAAAATAAAAATAAATAAATAAATAAATAAATAAATAAAATGATGAAGTACATCTAGTCATCCAGCCTTGACTTATAACTTATTTTACAGCACTACTGTACTTGTATGTACTTGTACATACAAAAATGGATAATAAGGTTTTTAGGTATGAAGTTAACAAGAATATCAACCAGTGAGCTAAGATTAGGACTCTAGAAACTGAAAAGGGATTATATAGGGGATGAAATAATTTTAAGAATATTCTAATGCCTATATAGATTATGTTACTTAAATGAGATAATGAAATACAGAGTCATATGTGTAATAGAAACTCAGCTTCCTTATGGGTTTCTTTAAATATTTTATAAAAATGTATTTAAAACCCATTTCCCAGACACTGAGCAAGTCATACCAGGACATAAAAGATTTTAAAAACTGCAACATCATCCTACCATTGATGATCTCAAAGGAATAGATTTAAATGTATAAAACTGATTTTATAATGCAAGAAAAAACTACCACAAGCTGTACTCTTTACAATAAACTTGTCCCTTGATATGTCTACTTGACTTTATATTTTTGGAGGTTAGAGTAGTATCTTATTTCACAGTGATATTTCCAGGGGCTATCAAAATCAAGTGATTTTTTTCCCCATCTAGAATTACTGTTTTTCTTGCTTCTTATCATTATCCCTTTTCAACTTGCATTACTGTAAGTTTTAATAAATTTAAGGTTGCAATCACAATGTTTTAGAATGAAAGGATATTGAAAATGTAGCACTCTTTATGTGCCCCTGATGAATAAAATTATCTTTTTGTGTGAATCGAGCTAGATAACTCTCCTAAATATTTTATATATATTATTTAATCTTGATAATAATGAGGAAAGCTCAGTGGGGAGTCTGCTTCTCCCTCTCCCTCTGCCTCTCCCCCTGCTTGTGCTCTCTCTGTCTCTGTATCTCTCTCAAATGAATAAATAAAAAAAATCTTTAAAATATTTGTTATTTTTATTGATGTCATGTTGAATTCATATAGAACTACCCAACTCTTAAAATACCTTTGGTCACATATAATTATGAGGTATGCCCAAAAATTGACAAATATTTTCCCTAATCTTGAGAAATATAATCTCTGTGAACCATGTAAATCATGCTTAATAATGATAAATTGTTGCTAGATTAATGGAAATATTAGGTATCCACATGCTTGAAAAATAACTCTGCGACTACTATTCTGTTTTTCTAATTAACATTCTAAAAATATACTGCCTTAACATTTAATTAAAATATGTAATTTGGGCTTTATACTATTTAAATTATAATTTTCCATTTAGCATATTCAATTATATATTGCATTAGATACTACTTAAGCAAAGATTCTTAAAGTCTCCTTTTGCAAGATAATGTAAGATATTAAGAAAATGTATGCTGCCTTAACTAGTGGTTTTATGTTAACCTACTTTAAATGCATAACTTTCTGCTTTTTCTTCTATCCCCTGTTACTTACATCACTATTTTCTTTTCTTACAGTTCTTCAACAAACAAAAACTGCAACTGCACCAATCCCCCATTACCAATAAATCATAGGGCTCTGTGTTTATAATCATCCTATTAATTTCATAAAATTAATAGATTTAGAATGCTCTTGGCTATAAAATGTATATAGAACAACTTCTTTGTTATATAAGATATTAAGACAAAAGAGAAACCATTAATTTATTTGTAGAATTAGTGAAATGATCTTTTTTCTATTTCTTGTCTTATCATTTGTCTTGCTTACATCTTCTATATCCCAGGTCCTCATATGCAGAGGAAATAAAAGTAGAGTATATGATTTTTCCTGTAATAATGCCTTTTACCTACTATGCATTTATGGAAATTTTTCTTTATTCCAGTAGATATATTTAAGAATTAAAGAAAGGAGCTATAATAATAAATAGTAAAACAATTCCTCAAATAAAAAATGATGCCATAACTGGAAAATTTTATTATAATTTTTTCACATTACAAGTATTTCTGTGCTTTATATTAAGTATTGGCTATGTACTTAATCAGATAACCAAAAATATATGAATGGTTTGTTACTATTTAGTATCATAAAAAATTATAGCCACTTCAGAGAAGGAATTAGCCAGAGCTGAACTTTTGTCTTATCTTGCTTTTTGTCTAGATCCCATGGTTTGCCTAGCATTATTAAAAAACAATGAAAATAAAGTTTCTGTTACAAAATCACCAAAGATGGCACAACCCAGAAGAGATGGTTACTTTGAAGGTATGGTTTAATCATAGATATGTAGAAAGGTTTTAGATGAAAGTGGAGTATGGAATTGTTGAATCACAATATTATACACCTGAAACTAATGTAACACTGTATTTTAACTAACTGGGATTAAAACAAAAGGCTTTAAAAAAATATGGGATACCTGGGTGGCTCAATCAGTTAATCGGCTGCCTTTGGCTCAGGTTATGATCCCAGGGTCCTGGGATCGAGTCCTACATCGGGCTTCTTGCTCAATGGGGAGTCTGCTTCTCCCTCTGCCTCTGCCTGCCACTCTGCCTAATGATCTCACTCTCAATCCCTGACAAATAAATAAATAAATAAAATCTCAAAACAAGTAAATAAATAAAGATATTTGTAGGAGAAAAAGATGAAGATGGAAAATTATACTTAAAATTTTGGGGGGGCGCCTAGGTGGCTCAGTGGGTTAAGCCTCTGCCTTCAGTTCAGGTCATGATCTCAGGGTCCTGGGATCAAGCCCCACAATCAGGTTCTCTGCTCAGCAGGGAGCCTGCCTCCCCCTCTTCCCACCTGCCTCTCTGCCTACTTGTGATCTCTCTCTCTCTCTGTCAAATAAATAAAATCTTTAAAAAAAATAAAATTTTTAAATCCTCAATAGTCCTAAAGTACACATGAAAAAAATTATACATAAAATATAATTAATAAAAGTCAAAATGCAGTTTTTGGAGCTAAAATACTAATTTAGTATTTTGATTCATTCACATAGTAGTTTAGTATTTGTATCAGTGCTTATATAATTTTAAATTTCTTACATTTTTATATGAAAGTCTTATAAAGCTGTTTCATCATATAACTAATTTTATTTAAATTGTATACTGACTGATAATATTAGCCTATATCAGTAGACATGAACCCACGTGGAAAGGATAGTCTAATATATTTACTTCACTGCCAATATGCACAAATTACTTTATATATTATAAATAACTCAAATTTTAAATACTTTACTATATTTGAAGCTTGTCCTACTCACTTTTGGGGCAGAGGATTTACACATCAAAAGGGCAGATTAAACTCATAACTGGCAAGGAAATTGAAGCAGTAGTCAAGAATCTCCCAACAAACAAGAGCCCAGGGCCAGATGGCTTCCCAGGGTAATTCTGCCAAACATTTAAAGAAAAATTAATCCTTTTTCTTTTCCAAAAAATAGAAATGGAAGGAAAACTTCCAAACTCATTTTATGGGGCCAAAATTACCTTGATCACAAAACCAAAGACCCCAACAAAAAGGAGAATTACAGACCAATATCCCTGATGAACACAGAAGCAAAAATTCTCACCAAAATACTAGCTAATAGGTTCCAACAGTACATTAAAGGGATTATTCACCACAATCAAGTGGAATTTATTCCTGGGCTACAAGGTTGGCTCAATATCTGCAAATCCGTGTCATACACTACAATAATAAAAAAGAAGGAAAAAAGCCATATGATACTCTCAATAGATGCAGAAAAAGCATTTGAGCAAGTACAGCCTTGTACATCAATATCATCAAAGCCATTTATGAAAAACCCATAGTGAATATCATTCTCAATGCGGAAAAAATGAGGGCTTTTACCCTAAGATTAGGAACATGGCAGTGCTGCCCACTATCACCACTGCTATTCAGCATAGTACCAGAAGTTCTAGCCTCAGCAGTCAGACAACAAAAAGAAATAAAAGACATCTGATTTGGCAAAGAAGAAGTCAAACTCTCACTCTTTGCAGATGATAGAATACTTTATGTGGAAAACCCAAAAGACTCCACCCCAAAACTTCTAGAACTCATACAAGAATTAGTGAAGTGTCAGGACACAAAATCAATGCACAGAAATAAATTGCATTTCTGTACACCAAAAACAAGATAGAAGAAAGAGAAATTAAACAGTTGATACTATTATAATGGCACCCCAAACCATAAGATATCTAGGAATAAATCTAACCAGAGACAAAGAATCTGTACTCAGAAAACTACAGAGTACTCATGAAGGAAATTGAAGAAGACACTATAGAATACTCTATATTTCTATATAGAATATTCTATATTTCTATAGAATACTATAGAAATTGAGGAAGACACAAAGAAATGAAAAACATTCCATGCTCATGGATTGGAAGAACAAATACTGTGAAAATGTCTATACTACCTAGAGCAATCTACAATTTAATGCAATCCCTATCAAAATACCATCAACTTTTTCCAAAGAAATGGAACAAATAATCCTAAAATTTATATGGAACCAGAAAAGACCCCAAATAGCCAGAGGAATATTGAAAAAGAAAAGCAACGCTGCTGGCATCACAATTCCAGACTTCAACCTCTATTATAAAGCTGAAATCATCAAGATGATATGATACTGGCACAAAAACAGCCACATAGATCAATGGAACAGAATAGAGAGCCCAGAAATGGACCCTCAACTTTATGGTCAACTAATCTTCAACAAAGCAGGAAAGAATGTCCACTGGCAAAAAGACAGTTTCTTCAACAAATGATGTTGGAAAACAGCTACATGCAGAAGAATGAAACTGGACCATTTCCTTACACCACACACAGAAATAGACTCAAAATAGATGAAAGACCTCAATGTGAGACAGAAATCCATCAAAATCCTTGAGTGGAACCCAGGCAGCAACCTCTTTGACCATAGCCACAGCAACTTCTTCCTAGATACATCGCCAAAGCAAGGGAAGCAAGGGCAATAATGAACTATTGGGACTTCATGAAGTTCAAAAGCTTTTGCACAGCAAAGCAAACAGTCAACAAAACCAAAAGACAACTGACAGAATGGGAGAAGATATTTGCAAATGATGTATCAGATAAAAGGGTAGTATCCAAAAATCTATAAAGAACGTATCAAACTCAAGACCCAAAGAAGAAATAATCCAATCAAGAAATGGACAGAAGACATGAACAGACATTTCTGCAAAGAAGACATCCAAGGCCCACAGACATATGAAAAATTGCTCAACATCACTCGGCATCAGGGAAATACAAACAAAACCACAATGAGGTACCACGTCACACCAGTCAGAATGGCTAAAATTAACCAGTCAGGAAACAACAGATGTTGGCGAGGATGAGAAGAAAGGGGAACCCTCCTACGCTGTTGATGGGAATGCAAGCTGGTGCAGCCACTCTAGAAAACAGTATGGGGCTTCCTCAAAAAGTTGAAAATAGAGCTACCCTATGACTCAGCAATTGCACTACTGGGTATTATATCCAAAGATACAAATGTAGTGATCCAAAGGGGCATGTGCACCCCAATGTTTATAGCAGCATTGTCCACAATAGCCAAACTATGGAAAGAGCCCAGATGTCCATCGACAGATGAATGGATAAAGAAGATGTGTTGTATACATATACAATAGAATATTATTCAGCCATCAAAAATGAACTATTGCCTTTTACAACAACATGGATGGAACTAGAGGATATTATGCTAAGCGAAATAAGTCAATCAGAGAAAGACAATTTTCATACAATCTTGCTGATATGTGGAATTTGAGAAACAAGCAGAGGATCAGGATCATGGGGGAAGAGAGGAAAAAATGAAACAGGATGAAACCAGAGAGGGAGACAAACCATAAGAGACTCTTAATCTCAGGAAACCAGCTGAGGGTTGCTGGAGTGGAGGGGGATGAGAGGGTTGGGGTGGCTGGGTGATGGACATTGGGGAGGGTATGTGCCATGGTGAGTGCTGTGAATTGTGTAAGACTGATGATTCACAGACCTGTACCCCTAAAACAAATAATACATTATATGTTAATTTAAAAAAAAACAAATAAAAGATTATATTTCTGGTTTCAGCATTTGGAAGAATTATGGACTTATATTATCAAACAAATTATTAAATGTATCAGAGAAATAAACATGACATACATTTGCCATTGCTTTCTCTTTAATGTTAAAATGTCCATCATTTTATCTATACTTTTGGATTATAATTTCTAATAAGAAAAATATACTTGAATGGAAGTGAACCACTTGGAATTTTTAATATTTTGTCTTCTGTACTTTTTAAATAAATCTTAAAAGTTATGCATTATTATACTCCAGGGGCGTGGGGCCCGCAGTCTGCCAGGGCATTCTGGTGCGCACGTGTTGGAGATACTGGTCTCAGGCACAGTTGGACCTCTGCTTGGCAGGGTGTGAGGAGATGTGGGCATGCCAGGGTTTTGTTTTGTTTTCATCTAACTGCAAGATCACTGGCCTGACCCCGTCTTCTCCTCATCTGCACGCTAGAGGTCAGAGGATTGAGGGTCGCTGGGCCAGTCGTGTGCTGTGCCTGCTCTGGGGCCCGTGGGCTGAGCGAGACCTTCTGCTCTGAGGCAAAGGCTTCGTTATTCTCTTCCAGAGTCATGGGGAGAGATTTAAAAGCAGCCAGACATTACCGTGGAGAGACCCTGACACGGAGGGGAGCCAGCCTCCCCCCACCAGGGGCCCTGCAGTCCAATCCCACCCACAGGACTCGGCTTTCCCACCCACTCAGTGGGAAGAACAGGTCCTCACTCGCTGTCCTGGGTTTGGTGGGGACTAAACAGCACTTTGTATCTTGGGGAGAAAAATAAGGTGTTGCTGAAAATATACAGGACTTGCTGAAGCCCCACGCCATGACCTCCACTCATTAAGGAATGTGCCCCCGATTGTCCTGGACATGGGTCTCCGATGCCAGAGTCACCGGACTAGAATCTGGCCCTGGCGTGAATGGTGAGGCAGGCGGCTCAGCTCGAATATCGTTCCCATGCCGGTGTTCTGGGTGGTGCCTACACCCCCACGGGGACGAGGGTGGAATGGGTGGGTCGTGGAGGGGGTGATGCTCCAGGCTCAGTGCATGACTTCATGGAGTCAGGGGTCTTTCACTTGTCAAATACTAAGTTCTCATTTAATAAAACACATTTCAGGAAAAAGAAAAAAAAAAAAACCAGCATGGTTGCAAGTAGACACTTTAACTTTTCTATTCAGTAATGTCTCAAACTAAAGAAAAAATTGATTAACACCAATTTTATATGATTCTATAGATGCCTATTAAATATGTAGCAGTGGGAGACATGGGGTCTGGAATTTTCTTCAAAGTATTACAATAAATATATACATAAAAGATAAATAAAACAAGTGTAGCAAAGTATTGAAACTGTTGGATCAATCGATGATGGTATATGGAGATTTGTTCTACCATTCTACTTTTTTAATATTAAAATGTTTCCTTGGAAAAACATTTTAAAAATTTGATGGACATTAAAGTTGTCAAAAACTAATATTTCAAAAAAATACTTGTCAATTAGTATTTTAATACAATTAAAATATGTTTTCAATATAAGATAAAGCTTGGGTTTTAAACAATTATCTCATTATAATTTAATTTCATCATTTCACTATAAAAGAAAGAACAGTGTCTACTAAATCAATAACAATTGCACAGCTATTACCTGTTAAATAAAAGCATTTTTACTTTAGAAAGCAGTGCCTAGTAAGAAAAATAACTAGGGCATTTTTTGCCCTTTAAATTAGCATGCATCTCAGAATCAGAAGGGAGAAATCTATCCCAGCATATTCGACTGCATTATCTCTTGTTCTGTGAAATGTGAAGACATGTTATCATCTAGAATAGTATATATGAATGTATGGTTTATTTACAGATTTGTGTACTAATATAAAATATATGAGGAATAGTTCAAATAGCAATAGAAAGAAAGTGGCCTGTAGAACATGGAACATTTCTATCTGTACTTCATAATATGAAGTTGTATGTCTTTTATTTACTTTTCTCCATATGAAATGTGTTTAATTTACTTTTTTTTTTTTGAAACCTCAAGTACATTTGGCATTTCATTAATTTCACTTAATGGTCATTATGTGTATACCAGATATTCTAGTGATTGATAGTTATTTTCAGGGTTGTTGTTTTGTTGTTGTTGTTGTTGTTTTTGAAGGAATGGGCTTGGCAAAAACAGTTGTACACAGAAGAACTTTTTTTCTTCAACCAATATGTTTATTTCTTTTTTTTTTTTTGAAGAGGAAAGAGTGAGGCAAAGGTTATTTGATCATTGCTGGCCAGATTGAATCCCATGGTATCTTTACCTGCTGCTGTGGCTCACAAGCCTCCTAGATTCACACTATTTCCTAACTGGCCAGGAAAGCCAGTCATCTTCCACATTAGTAGCCTGATTCACTCGAGTTTCCCAGTAGAGGGTACATTTTAAAATGAGGTCTTTTGAGATACAATATCAATTATATAAAATGCACATTTTACATAATTTTAGAGTACAATCCATTTCAATATATTTGCAATTATACATCTATCACCACAATTTCATTTTAGAGTATTGGAGGGACTTTTTCCTTTAAAAATTCAAGTAAAATTAATAGCTAGACATCTTACCCTTCCCCCCGCCAAAGTGAGGGAGATTAGAACTAAACTTCATTGCAGGTTTAGACTGAATGATAATCATAGACTGAATGAGTCTATGTGGAACAGTATCTCAGCACAATGGCATGCCAGCAATGTTGTATTATTTCCTTTTGTTTTGTTGAAATTAGATGATAGTATTATTTGACTATTTTTCTCTCTTCCCATTTTATAATAACAGTATCTGATTTTTTAAAAGCTGAACTTAAAAATCCTTTCTTCTCTACTTTGCAATATTATCTATAGGAGTTTCCATGATTTGTCTTATAAACAGTACTAAAATTCTTATTATTGCTGCTTTTTTTCTGAATGTCACCAGCAGAACAAAAAGGATGGTGCATATCCTCTAGTAGGCAAAAAAAAAAAAAATGCACTTAAATTTAAGGAATACTTAATGAAATATCAAATTATATTAAATGATGTAAGGTTAAGAATTATTCCCTTTTAATAGACCATGCCTTACAAAATACCCTCCTTTCATTTTGTTTCTAGTTTTTATTTAATTTTAGTTAACATATAGCATAATATTGGTTTCAGGAGTAGAATTTAGTGATTCATCACTTACATGTAATACCTAGTGCTCATCACAAGTTCCCGCCTTAATACTCATCACCCATTTACCCAATCACACCCACCTCCCTCCAGCAACACTCAGTTTGTTCTCTCCCATTAAATCTCTTACGGTTTGCTTTCCTCTCTTCCCCCACACTTTCCCTATGTTCATCTGTTTTGTTTCTTAAATTCCACCTATGAGTGAAATCATATGCTATTTGTCTTTCTCTGACTGACTTGTTTTGCTTAGCATAATATACCCTAGCTCCATCCACCTAGTTGCAAACTGGCAAGAATTCATTCTTTCTGATGACGGAGTTAATAATCCATTGTATATATATCACATCTTCTTTATTCATTCATCAGTTGATGGACATTTGGGGTCTTCCCACAACTTGGCTATTGTTGATAATGTTGCTATAGACATTGGGGTGCCTGTGTCCCTTCGAATCAATATTTTTGTATCCTTTGAATAAATACCTAGTAGTGCAATTGCTGGGTCATAAGGTAGTTCTATTTTTAAATTTTTGAGGAATCTCCATACTGTTTTCCACAGTGGCTGCACCAGTTTGGAGTCCCACCAGATGTGTAAAAGGGTTCCCTTTTCTCCCCATCCTCACCAACATCTGTTGTTTCCTGTGTTATTAATTTTAGCCATTCTGACAAGTGTGAGGTGGTATCTCATCATGGTTTTGATTTGTATTTCCCTGATGATGAGTGATATTGAGCATCTTTTTGTGTGTCTGTTGGCCAACTGTTTGTCTTCTTTGGAAAAAATATCGATTCATGTCTTCTGCCCATTTCTTAACTGGATTATTCGTTTTTTAGGTGTTGTTTGATAATGTTCTTTATAGATTTTTTTTTTTTTTTTTTAAGATGTTACTTGAGAGTGAGAGAGTGAAAGCACAGGCATGAGCCCGGTGGGGACAGGTGCAGATGGAGAGGGAGAAGCATACTCCCTGCTGATCCAGGAGTCCATGTGGGGCTCCACTTGGTGCTGGATCCCAGGATCCAGGATTAGGACTGGAGCTGAAGGCAGACGCTTAACCGACTAGGCCACCAAGGTGCAACATGTAGATTTGGGGCACTAACCCTTTATCAGATATGCATTTGCAAATATCTTCTTCCATTCATAGGTTGTCTTTTTAAGTTTTGTTGGTTGTTCCCTTCACTGTGCAGAAGCTTTTTATTTTGATGAAGTCCCAATAGTTTATTTTTGCTTTTGTTTCTCTTGCTTCAAGAGACTCCTTAAGTAAGAGGTTGCTATGGCCAATGTCAAAGATGTCACTGCCTGTGTTCTCCTCTCAGATTTTGATGGTTTCCTGTCTTGCATTTAGGTCTTTCATCCATTGTGAATTTATTTTTGTATATGGTGTGAAAAAGTAGTCCAATTTCATTCTTCTGGATGTTGCTGTCCAGTTTTCCCAACCCCATTTTTTGAACAGGTTGTCTTTTTTCCACTGGATATTCTGTCCTGCTTTGTCGAAGATTAGTTGACTGTATTGTTGTGGGTTCATTTCTAGGTTTCCTTTTCTGTACTATTGGTCTATGTGTCTGTTCTGTTTTCATGCCAGTACCATACTATCTTGATGACTACAGCTTTGTAATATAGCTCAAAGTCCAGAATTGTGATACCTTCAGCTTTATCTTTCTTTTCCAAGATTGTTTTGGCTATTCAGCATTTTTTGTGGTGCCATACACATTTTAGGATTCTTTTTTCTAGCTCTGTAAATATATTTTTTAAGTTTAATTCAACAGATTAATCATTTCTGTCTTAATTGTAATTCTATCCTTGTTAATAATCTTAGGTGATAGTAATTAATACTATAATTTTTGTCCATATTTTTCTGTTTATTCACTTAAATTATATAATTTATGATTATTTATGAAGAAGAAATAAAGCTTACTGTAAAATTTTTATTGGTTGGTCTTATTTAAACTCTAAACTGTACAAATAATCTTGAATATTTTACAACATTCATGAAATATTGACAATTTTTGTCTAGCTGCCAAATTTAGAGCTTTAGCCTAATGAAGTCTGGGGAACCTTTGACAACACCTGTTCCCCAGGTAACATCATACATGCGCTGGGTGTTAGGTATCAGTCAGTTATTCCTGTGAGACATGACTAAGAGCGTGAGAGTTTTACAGATTCAGCATTGATTTACTTGATTTATTTGTTTATTTATAATTTATTAAATGTTGGATAACTGTTTTGGTTTACTCTGTATCACCCATAATCTCTAGTTAGGTTTCAATATCTGATCCTACCTTAGAATTTGAAACACGTTCCTGATTATTACCTTAAAGATATCCCAACAAGTTTCCTTTTCTATGTTAAAATGCTCAATTTAGAACCTGACATCACTCTTCTATAGCTATCACTGGTATAAAAAGAAGCCTAGCTTAATGGATTTAAGTCTAGATTCCTGAGTTAGTCTAACACAGTCTGAATCTTGGTTCCACCATTTTTGGTTTCTGGCCTTGAGGACATCATTTAACTTCCCTGTTTAGAATTGTTTTTCACATGTAAAATTGGATACTAATAGTACCTGGTTGTTGGAGATTACATAAGTTCCTACTTGTGAAATGTTTGAATCCACAGTATAAATACATAGGTAAATGCTCAAAACTTGTAATCATAGGGAACAGTCATTTTAAAAGTATAACTATTTTTTTTGGTCTTGTTTGTGATTGGTAAGATTGTATTTCTTGCTAAGTACTATGCTAAGAGTTTTACTTAAATTCTCTGATTCAATCTTCTCAAAAACTCTGAAGAATGTATTAAAACTGTCAATATGAGGAAACTGGCTTTTAGAGTTTGAGAAGTGATTTGCCCAAGGTCATACAGAGAGTAAGTGGCTGGAAGGGAATGGAGATAATCTCTTTATCAAAATAGTGCTAGCGAAAATCAAATAAGATGCAGACACTGAAGGGCGAAGGTTCTTGGATAACCCTGAAATGTATATACAAACTTAGAATCAAAATATTTAGGAAAAAAATAAAGACTAATTATTAAATTAGATAAAACTCTGGGAAACAAATACTCAATTTTGTCCTTTAGTGGTTTCTCATAGCTTGTATTAATATAAATTAAGAAACAGTTTAGTACCAACATGGTGTGATATATATCTGATTTGTGCCTTGTAATTAGCTCCTGTCTTACCTAATATTATTTTAATGTTATTATGATAACCCACCATTGTTAAGGACCAAATCTATTAGGCTCTAAGGGTGATCATACTTTTAGTCACCTATTTTAATTTTCAGATGGATGAGGACATCTCCAAATAGCCCCAAAATAAACTTATATTTTTGCTTCATTTACTCTTCTTATTTACACATAAATTAAATGATTTCTTTCCCTAATCTGCTGAAATTTTAAAATTTGCTACTTTTAAACCAATGCCAAATTCAGACTTGGGCTTTAGCCAAGGAAAGAAGCTAGACAAGTCAGGAAAAGAATTAGATCTGGATCAACAACCTTCTCAGAAAGGCAAATTTTGTCTTAGGTCCTCCATTCCCTGGGACATTTTACTTGATTTTAATGTTGGGTTTTCTTAATTCCCCGTCTGATGCTGTCATCACTGGCATGCTTTCTATTTCTCCTCTTATAAAACTGAAGATTTACACATACCATATGTCCTTTTACATCATAGATGTTCAAATATTTTTGTATTAAATTTTTGAGCATTGAAGACATTAAAAGCCTTTAACTTCTACAATTTTTACTTCAGAGTATTTCTAATCCATCTTCCTTTGTGGCATTTTTTATTGTATGATTACAAGCATTTTCTTCTCCAGCTTTCTTCCTTTTAATACCAGCTTAGGGCACAGAGTCACATGATGTAGATTGTTTGAAAGTAGGTCTTGTATTTCCAACCCTGTATAGAGTACTTGCTAAAAGTGCCAATGTGATTAAACATTAAAAATGGTGGAATAAATGCAAGCAACCAAAGAATACCTGAAAGTCATGCTCTAAAGAAGAGATGCTTGCAATCTTATTTCTACTGAGCAAGACTCAATATTGGTCAAAGTAGGCAAGGGTATGAATATTCATAAAATCTGATCTGTTTATGAATATCTCAGTTTGCAACAATGACTATTCTTTGAATTACTATTTTCCTGCTAAATTTTAAGCTCTGTAGTATTCGTGGCCCTTAGGATAATACCTAATGTATAATTGATGGTTTATAAACTTTTTTGATGAATAAAAACATAAAGGACCTTTAAATAGCTTCAAATATAGATGGAACTGCAGGATTCTTATTTAATGTCCTTGAATGTGCTGCTTCCTTTGATGAGCAAGATTCACTGTCCTGTGCATTGCAGGAAATCTCTTCACTTGGCTAATTCTTATCATCTCAAACATTAATCTTTTTTTTTCACTTTAATAGCATGTATTAGTGATGCTCAAATATGACCAATCAATGGTCATATTGGTCAAATATGACGAATCAATGGTTCTTAGGCGTTTTACATTTCTTTCTTTCTTTCTTTCTTTCTTTCTTTCTTTCTTTCTTTCTTTCTTTCCTTCTTTAAATTAACATATAATGTATTATTAGCCCCAGGGATACAGGTCTGTGAATCACTGGTTTACACACTTCACAGCACTCACCATAGCACATACCCTCCCCCAATATCCATAAACCCACCACCCTCTCCCTACCCACCTCCCCCCTGTAGCTCTCAGTTTGTTTTGTGAGATTAAGAGTCTCTTATGGTTTGTCTCCCTCCCTTCCTACCCCCAAAACCCCCCATGTTGCATCTCCACTTCCTCATATCAGGGAGATCATATGATAGTTGTCTTTCTCCAATTGACTTATTTCGCTAAGCATAATACCCTCTAGTTCCATCCACGTTGTTGCAAATGGCAAGATTTAATTTCTTTTGATGGCTGCATAGTATTCCATTGTGTATGTATATGTATGTGTGTGTATATATATATATATATATATATAGTGTGTGTGTGTGTGTGTGTGTGTGTGTGTGTGTGTATACCACATCTTCTTTATCCATTCATCTGTTGATGGACATCTAGGTTCTTTCCATAGTTTGGCTATTGTGGACATTGCTGCTATAAACATTTGGGTGCACGTGCCCCTTCGGATCACTACGTTTGTATCCTTAGGGTAAATACCCAGTAGTGCAATTGCAATTTCCCCAACACCATTTGTTGAAGAGGCTGTCTTTTTTCCATTGGGCATTCTTTCCTGCTTTGTCGAAGATTAGTGGACCATAGAGTTGAGGGTCTATTTCTGGGCTCTCTGTTCTGTTTCATTGATCTATGTGTCTGTTTTTGTGCCAGGACCATACTGTCTTGATGATGACAGCTTTGTAATAGAGCTTGAAGTCCGGAATTGTGATGCCGCCACCTTTGGCTTTCTTTTTCAATATTCCTTTGGCTATTCGAGGTCTTTTCTGGTTCCATATAAATTTTAGGATTATTTGTTCCATTTCTTCGGAAAAAGTTGATGGTATTTTGATAGGGATTGCATTAAATGTGTAGATTGCTTTAGGTAGCATAGACATTTTCACAATATTTGTTCTTCCAATCCATGAGCATGGAACATTTTTCCATTTCTTTGTGTCTTCCTCAATTTCTTTCATGAGTACTTTATAGTTTTCTGAGTATAGATTCTTTGCCTCTTTGGTTAGGTTTATTCCTAGGTATCTTATAGTTTTAGGTGCAATTATAAATGGGATTGACTCCTTAATTTCTCTTTCTCCTGTCTTCTTGTTGGTGTAAAGAAATGCAACTTATTTCTGTGCATTGATTTTATATCCTGACACTTCACTGAATTCCTGTACAAGTTATTGCAGATTTGGAGTGGAGTCTTTTGGGTTTTCCACATATAGTATCATATCATCTGAAAAAAGTGATAGATATTAAACCTATAAAAATATCCAAGAGGAAAGTCTGTATAACTTAAAATCACAACAACTGAAATTAAGAACTCACTAATTAGATTGAACTACAGATTAATCAAAACTGAGAAGAGAGCTGCTAGAAGGGAAAAGAGCTCTGATAGAATAGCTCTGAATTGAAGCATGAAATGAAAGAGAATGGAAAATAGCGAAAAGAGAAGAGACATGTGAAATACATCAAAAATGTCTCATACACGTGTAATTACAGTCCAAGAAGCCGTGGTGAGAGAGAATGGTGTAGAAGTAATATCTGAAAAGTTAATGGTTGAGAATTTACTGAAAGTGATGAAAATCTTCAAGTTGTGGATTTAAGAAACTCCACGAACCTCAGAACATATATACATACAAAGAAAACCACACTGCAGCACATCATAGTAAAATTGCTAAAAAAAAAAAAAGGGGGGGGGGAGAGAGAGAGAACATTTCTTTAAGGAGCCAGAGAAAAATATTTATTATTATTCAAAGGAGCAATCATAATGAATAATTAAGCTGGTTTCTAAATAGAAACAATGAAACCCAGAAGACAATTGTTGTGCCCCACAGTTGTGTTGTGCCCCTCCCCAAATTCAGGGGTTGAAAGACCTAAACCTCTGATTATATTTGGAGATAAGGCTTTTAAGGAGATAATTAAGGTTAAATGAGGTCAGGTGAGTGGGTCCCTAATCTAGTAGGACTGGTATACTTATCAAAAGAGGAAGAGACATCAAGAGTGTATGCTCACAGAGAAAAGGGTAAGTGCAGATGCAGTGAAAAGGTGGCCATCTGCAAGCCAAGGAAAGGCATCTGAGAGATTAAACTGGCTGGCACTTTGTTCTCAGACTTCTAGCCTCCAGAATTGTGAGAAAATAAATTTCTGTTGTTTAAGCATCTAGTCTGTGCTATTTTGTTATGGCAGCCCAGGCTGACTAATACAAGTGTAATGATGTCCTCAAAGTACTGAAAGAAAGTAAGTTCCACCATGAAAGTCTATACCCAGCAAAACTTTTATCTTCAAAAATGAAAGCAAGGCACTCATATCACCCAGTTCCCCACCTGCTGTTTCTTTGTATAGCCACAAGGAAGGAGGAGGAAAACACTTGGATTCCTGAGCTAAACTTCACAAAGAGGGACACATGGGTGGCTCACTCGGTTAAGTCTGCCTTTGGCTCAGGTCATGATCCCAGGGTCCTGGGATTGTCCCACATCGGGCTCCTTGCTCAGTGGGGAGCCTGCTTCTCCCTCTGCCTGCAGCTCCTTCTGCTTGTGTGCTCTCTCTCTCTGACAAATAAATAAGATCTTCAAAAAATTAAATAAATAAATAAATAACTTCACAAAGAAAGTGGGCAACAGTAATGGTTCTGGGAGAGGAAGCCCATGGCAACCTTTTCTTTCCTTCTTTTTTTTTTTTTTTAAATCTGTATTGTCCCTTGCTCCATGAAAAAAAAAAAAAATCTCCACCCATCTGTATTGGATATCGACCTACTTGCTACATAGGAAAATTTCTATATTTTGGAGATAGTCAATAATCCTATCAAAGTTTCAAAGAAGTATTACAATACCTTAGAAAGTTCATCATTAAGAAGATTCATCTTCTATCTAAAGAAGGCTTCATGAGATTAGCAATGGATTTGGACTGAGAAGTCAAATTTGAATTGTGTGTAGATACTCACTAGCTATATGATCCATATCTTTGTTTCTCATCTGTAACTGGGAACACCAGTCTTTACTTCTCATGACATTTTGAGAATTAAATGACAATATAAGGCTTTCTAGCTAAAAGTGATGGATCTGAAAACCCTCACTAAACCTTCAGCAAAGATAATTTTTATGATACATACTAACAAATATAGGAATATAAGGAAGGTGCAGCAGCAATATAATTTTTTAGACAAGAACATAAATATATGAGTAATAAATAACAAAAACTCAAAGCAGCAATAAAATATGAGAACTATTTTAAACTCAAAAGTTTAGGAATTGATGATATAAGGCTCAATGGAAGTAGTGTGAAGAGACCTGGGTTACCTGTGCAAAATTCTTAAAGTTAAATTTTTTAGGTAGAATAAAACAGAATCTGTAACTCAGGAACATCCTTGACACCTTGCTAAAACTAAGAAGCGTAAGTGTAGTTATACATGTTAAGTACTAAAGCCCCAACCCTTTCCCCTAATCAGCTCTCAAAATTCTGATAATCATGTTTTGTAGTCAGTTCAAGTGGGTGGATTAAAAAAACAAAAGTTTATTTCTCACAGTTCTGGAGGCTGGGAAGTCCGAAATTGAGATACCAGCTGATATAGTTCCTATTGAGAGCTCTCTTTCTGGCTTACATACGGCCACTTTCTTACGTACACATATGGCTTCCCCTTGGACAGAAGAGATCTCTTTCTTCCTCTTCTTACAGGGCCACTAATCCCTTCATGCCCCATTCTCTTGACTTAATCTAGCCTGAATTACCTACTAAAGACCCCACTCCAAATACCATCACACTGGGAATTGGGGTTTCAACATAGACATTTTGGGGAGACACAAGCATTCATTCCATAGCAACATGCTTTTAACCTCCAGGAAAGAGATTGCAAGAGTGTTTCTGGAGATTCTTATAAGTCCAAGAGGAAACATCTAAATTTTAACATTAGATATTTCCAATATAAGACTCAGGTAAGTCATCTTAAGGTGAAAGTTTCAGAAGAGTTCTCATTTACTAGTACAGAGTTTCCTATCAACTTTATAGACCACCACTGTAAACTATAAGCACACAAATGAGGGCCTGAAATGTAAAACATGAAAGATAGAGAAAAAACTAATAAATGTAATAACTTGAACAGACATGTACCAGGTGAAAAAATTCTTCAGATACACCATGAATATTGTCACTGACATAAAAAAAGATTGCATGCATGAAAAAAGTATAATAAGAAAGAGAGGTTAGAGAACCAAAAATATCTTTTTGAAAATAAAAACACGATATAAGAAATGAAAACTTGGCAGAAGATTAGAAGATAGTGTTAGAAGATAGTGTTAAAAGAAATTTCCCAGAAACTGGAGCAAAAATACAAAGTGATGTGAAACATGAGAGAAAATGTAGAGAAGAGACTTATTCCAGGAGGTCCAACCCTTGATAAATAACAGGAGATCCAAAAAGAGAGAACATTCAACAACAAATAGATTGAAAAAATTGATCAGAGAAATCATTCCAAAAAATTCCCCAAACTAAAGGATACCAGTTTCTATAACAAGAGAGCCCATTGAATGTTAGGAAAACAAATGATAATAAACCCATCTTTCTGGAATGTCTTTGAAAAATGTCATAAAACTGAGGACAAAGGTAAGAGCCAAAAGGTCCTCCAGAAAGAAAAAGAGAACATGCAATGAATGAGTTATCTAAAAGGCATTGGATTCCCAAAGTTAACCTCAGAATCCAGAAGATAATAGAACAGTATGTTCAACATTCTTAGAAAAAGTTATTTCCAACCTAGAATTCTGTAAACATACAAACTATTAATAAATTTAAAAATATAAAACATGCCAAGTCTTAATTTATCTCCCTTGCAAACTTGCTCAGTAAGTACTGGAGGAACTACTCCATAAAAATGAAGAGGTCAACCATGAAAAAGGAATTCATGAAATCTAGCAAAGAGAGAGACAAAGGAATATTTACAGTGATGGGAGGAGAGATTTGGGATGACAACTTATACAGATTTAGAGAATAAATATGCCAAGATGAGAGAAAACATCATGTACCATGTCTCAGAGAAAAAAAAATTCTTTCTGATTGTCTCTGTGCTCAAACATATTTGAAAGGAGATATATACTTCAGGAAGAGAGTTTTGGAGTAACCTATAGATAAGTGTATAGAATACTAATGCATGAAAGTATAGTAGATGTAGCCTTTTAATAGGGAATTTGGAAATGATAGTACACATAGAAAACTAATTAAATGTAAAAAAAATGAGATAACTAAATGTGAGAAAACAAAAAAAAATTGTACAAGATGTAAGATGTTATCTGTAACTGCTGTGCTACTTTTTTCTATGAGCAGCTGTTTGAGTTCAAGTGAACACTTAAATTCGTGAAACACAATAGGCTTCACGCAACACTAAATTTACCTAGCTTTAAGGAAGGACAAAGGAGAGGAAACCACAAAGCATGGTTAATATAAAGAGGACATTGTGACACCTTGGCAGAGCATCTAGTGTCCTACTCCTTCACTTAGGAAACACGTAGGCATGAATGATGAGGCTGTAAGTCTGTGGACGCTTCAGTTAAGGGAAGCCATCAACTCTAGGGATCCTAACAGCTTTTATAATCAGTCTTCTCAACTAATAACCTAGTCCACTTAGGGGTATATAACCAACTCCCAATTCTCTGGTTCAGTTGCATCTCATTCATACTACTTGCTTTTGCTCAATAAACAATATCAAATGTGAGGTAAAAGTCCTTGGTCTGATACGGCTGCATTCCCATTGATCTTTCATGTTGCATAGCTTAAATTCTAATAATTTCTTGACATGAGGTTCAAATCCTCATACCTACCTGTGTCTAGAGGAAAACCATAGTACAAGCTATTAACTCTTCTTTTCCAATACCATATATGGCTGAGCTGTAAATGTGTTTACAAGTTCTAAAAAGATGAACACTGAATCATGGTCTAAACAAAAATTATGAGATTTTTAGGAAATGGTAAGCAAAGGTATATATGTGTATAGTAGAGATGTTGTAAAAGTGCTTAATCTTCCTCTTTCCTACTGTGAAGTCAATAGGTAATGTGAAAACACAAAAATAAGGACATCAAAATTCATGCAAACCTGTAGTGAAAGAAATGACAAAGATGGTTGCATAGGATTGTCTCTAAGAGTGTAAATTGGGGATGGAGAGGAGCAGAACTGGGGATAACCATTTTCCATTCTTAAAAATATGTCATATATAACCTTGATGCTTTTTCCTAATGATTAAGTGAGATATTTTTTAAAATCATACATTAAAGGGTCTGGTTTTTAATGAAAAGCTAATAAATGAAAACATATTAAAGTAAAACAAGAATTTTTAAACAAGCAAAGCAGAATTATTCACTGATACACCAAGCCCAAATAAATACTAAAGGATATTCTTCAAGCAACAGGAAAAGGATTCCAGCTGAAATCTTGGAGATATAAGAAATAATGAAGAGTGAGGTAGGATGAATATGTAGGTAAATCTAAAGGAACATTGACTTAGACCAGGAGATCTAACAATGATAGTAATTTCTGGTTAGTTTGGAATATTTATAGATGGGTTACAAATAATATTTATGCTTTGTTTTTCATGACTCTGTATCAAATCATTTGCCTAGTGTTGTTTGTTTGTTTTATGAGTCTTTAACTCATCTGTTTCTTTTTGCTTTCTCCATCCCAGCAGAAACACATACTCTAGCTTGGAATTAGGTAGAACTAAGTTTGGATCCTGTCCAAACCTATGTAATTTTGGTGAAGATATTTAACTTACTATACTAAATTTTCTCATTCATTAATTGGAGCAAATAATATATACCACATAAGTCATTAGATACATTGAATAAAAATGCTTGGAAGATACAAGAATATCCTAGCTTTTAGAATGTGTGGACTAAGACTTAATTCCTTATATTCCCTATTTAATCTACCAATATATATTTACTGAATATCCACCATGAGGTTGGCATTGTACAAAGAGATGAAGATACAGTAGTGCATGAAATAAACACAGACAATGGGTAATAGAGTTCACTATCTGGCAGAGATGGGAGTAAGGTTTATTTATAAATATCCATGTACATATATAATGACAAACTGAATAAAGTTCTATGGAGGGAAAGTAAGGGGTACTCTTTATGAAACTAGCCCAATCATATAAGGGAAGAAGTGACACTGAATTTGAAGTTCAAGTAGGAGCGACTAGGCAAATGGAGTCCAAGTCGTCCAGGCCAAGGTATAGGCCTACTAAAAGATTTTTTTTTTTTTTACAAGACACATTTATTCAGCGTCATGATCAGACTATTACATTTAGCAATCAACAGCATGGGTGCAAAAAAAAAAAAATCTACATTAAAACCCTTTGTTGGAATGCTTTACACTTTCCACAGAACAGAAACTAAAATAACCTGTTATACAATTAGTCACAAATATAGTCCTCGAGTTTTTTTGCCCATACACATGAGTATTGTCTAAAACATGTCTTCTTTGTAGCAGCTAGGCTCTGCCACCACTGTGCTTGGCTGAGTTCACAAATCTGTTGTAACTTGTAGCTTCCCTGCCACTTCTCTGGCTCTTCTCTCCTGCTAAGCTTTGTTTCCTGGCAGTAATTAAAACCTTCTGCCACTGCCGTAGCTGCTGCTGCTGCTGGAACCACCATAGCCACCTTGGTTTTGTGGTTTGGCGAAGTATTGGCCTCCACCACCATAAGGGCCAGAGCTTCTGCCTCCAAAATTGCCTCCTTTCATGGGTCCAAAATTTGAGGATTGATTGTTGTAATTGCCAAAAATCATTATAGCTTCCGCCACCTCCAAAGTTGCTTCCATCATTACCAAATCCGTTATAGCCATCCCCACTGCCACCATATCCACCACCACCTCGACTGCCACCAAAGCCACCTCGACCACTGAAGTTTCCTCCGCGACCAAAGTTGTCATTCCCACCAAAACCACCTCCACGACCACCACCAAAGTTTCCAGAACCACTTCGACCTCTTTGGCTGGATGAAGCACTAGCCATCTCTTGCTTAGAGAGCGCTTTCCTTACTTCACAGTTGTGGCCATTCACAGTATGGTATTTTTGAATGACAATCTTGTCTACAGAATCATGGTCATCAAATGTTACAAAAGCAAAACCCCTCTTTTTGCCACTGCCCCGGTCAGTCATGATCTCAATCACTTCGATTTTCCCATACTGTTCGAAATAATCTCTTAGATGATGTTCTTCAGTGTCTTCTTTAATGCCACCAACAAAAATCTTTTTCACAGTTAAGTGGGCACCAGGTCTTTGAGAATCTTCTCTTGAGATAGCCCTCTTTGGTTCCACAACTCTTCCATCCACCTTGTGTGGCCTTGCATTCATGGCTGCATCCACCTCCTCCACAGTGGCATATGTGACAAACCCAAAGCCTCTGGAGCTCTTGGTGTTTGGGTCTCTCATTACCACACAGTCCGTAAGTGTTCCCCATTGCTCAAAATGGTTCCTCAGACTCTCATCGGTTGTTTCAAAGCTCAGACCTCCGATGAAGAGCCTCCGCAGCTGTTCAGGCTCTTTGGGAGACTCTGACTTAGACATGACGGCGGTGGGAGGGGAGACTTTAACGATGCTTACTTGGCGGGGTCCATGGGCAGAAAAAGGCTACTAAAAGATTTTGAAGACCAGAATAGCCTATGCCATTCAGGGAACTGAACAAAGGCTGGTATGACCAGAGAAAAAGGAATGAGATGAAGTTGGCAGGGCACAGAGCAATTTCAGTCTGTCCCATCTGGTCCATGTTGAGGATTTGTCTTTCTATATTCCAAGAACAACAGTCAATGTAAGCAAAAGATGGAATGGTCAGATGTGTTCTTTAAGTAGTGGTTGTGAACCACGTGTTGTGAAGAACAGAAAGGAAATAAAGTGAACATGGTAAGACCAGTTAAAAGGTCACTGCAGTAGTCCAGCGTGGAGACGGTAGCTTAGACTGGAGTAAATACAGTGGACATGGTAGGGTAGGGAGAAAAGGCAAAGAAATAGTGGCCACAAGGTATGGGTATGTTTAACTTCTTATCTATTGAATGGGAAGAATAACACCTATCTCATAGAGTAGTTGTGAGGAGTGAAATCACTGCTTAGCACAGTCCTCAGTATGCGGCAGGTCATTATTTTTATTTCAATTAGCAATTTCAAACTTCAACAATCTTTCTCTCTCTCTCTCTCTCTCTCTCTCAATAAGTGGTTTCCCACATCTTTTCCAAGGCTAAAATTTTCGCCCCTGCTTTGGATATTATTCTGCCTGATCCCATGATACTGTTTAGTAATATCCCGTCTTTTGTTTCTTAGATTTCTGTCTACTACTGTATCTACCAACTTCTTTAAAATCAACATATGAATAAGTTGCATGTCTGCCACTGAAAATGTGATTCTACCCTTTTCAAGCTACTACCCCACCCACCTCTCTTTTTTACTTAGCAGCCTCCATAGACAGTCTAGTCAGGGACTTTATTCCCCACCTTCTAGTCATTCTGCATTTTTCATTTATTCAATAAACATCTTTGAGCTTCTATTTTCTTTCATTGTACCTGAGACTGGAGGCACAAGTAAAAATCAGTTCCTGCTTTGGAAGGTCAGTCTAGTGAGAGACGCAAGCATAGTGAATAAACTGAAATGTATCATCTCATATACCAATGATACTTTTATAAATTTATGCAGACTATACATCTTCATCATTCCCCCTCAAACTACATTCCATACAGTAATCAATGTTTACCTCTCAATTACTAACCTCAGGACCTCTTTTCTGCCCTCACTTTACTTGCCCTTTCTTCCAGAATTTCTCTCCCTGGAGCTTCTCTTTTCCCCTCTCATCTTCATCCCCACTCTCTCCTGGATCTCCTGTTTATTCTGCCACTCCTTTTTAGCTGTCTTCTTAAGTATCAGTTCCTTAAGTATCAGTATCTCATGAAATTTTGTCTCTGACCCTACTGTATATTCAAGCCACATATGTATTTACTTCTATAGCCTATGTTTACTTTGTCAGATATTACACTTCCATAAATATGCAAAAGCAAACATCATCAAAGTATAAATCAGACCTATTCCAGTGGCATAATGAAATGAACAAGATATAATGAATAACAACGGAGGACACTGGGAGATGGAGAGGAGAAGTGAGATGGGGGAAATCGGAGGGGGAGACAAACCCTGAGAGACTGTGGACTCTGAGAAACAAACTGAGGGTTTTGGAGGGGAGAGGGGTGAGGGGTTGGTTGAGCCTGGTGGTGGGTATTATAGAGGGCATGTATCGCATGGAGCACTGGGTGAGGTGCATAAACAATGAATTTTTAGGAACACACACACAAAAAATAAAGTTAAAAAAAGATATAACACCTAATCCTCTCATGTACATTATAATGTTTAGAGGCAGTAACAACTAAATGTCTATCTCCATCCTTCCCCCTGTTGAATTTCAAACCCAGCAGGTCTAATATGATGTGTGTGTATTCATTCCACTCTACCTAGAATTACTCAACTTGGAAAAATCAGAATCATTTTTAAATCTGTTATCCTTCTTATTTGTTGAATATGAACAACCACCCCACATCAGCTACTGTCTTCAGTGTCTCTTGCCTTGAAATATTGTGATAGCCCGCTTTTTAATATCCACACAATCTGTCAGTATTGTAAATGCTGTCATCGCTTTGTATTGCAATGTCTTTCTAAATTACAATTCTGCTTAAAAAAAAAAAAACACCAAAAACTACAATTCTGCTATAGCATGCCTCTGTTTAAAATCTTACAATGCCTTTCTGTTTCCTCTAGAACAAATTCCAAAATCTGAAGCATACAATGCCCTTTATATACAGTTCCCAGCCTACCTCGCCAGCACTACCTTGTATCATCTCCACACTCCCTAAAATATTCTCTAACCATATTGAACTGTTTCTGTACTGTATCTATACTATATAACTTAGATGTTTTTTTTAATCACCTTTGTAGCTTCAGACTTCTTATCCTTCATGACTCAGATAAATGTCATTTCATCCGCACATCATTCCTAATGCCACCTTCTGTAGGCCTTTGCCTATGTTTCTTTAATACTGTCCTATAACTATATGTTTTTATCTATTTCCTCCCCTGACTATAAATCTTTCCAAGGTCATGGATCCAGTCTTAGTCATATTTCTGTTTCCTCCCATCCCCAAAATGTAGCAGCAGTATTAGATTCAAATATACCAGGCACTCAGTAAGTATTTGTTGAATTAATAAACAGTTCTGACTTTAAAAAAATATCTTTGGATTCTCAGAAACACTCTTCCTGCCAATTGCTATTACTCAAAGTCATATATTGGCCTGTTCCCAACTTAAACTTACAACTCATTCAGTGTTCACATTCAAGCTTTAGGTCCCACTGCCTCAGCCACCCTTCGGGTCTATTTAGCAAACTTTGGAATTCATTTAATCATTTCCTACTTAAGCTTCACCAGCTGTGAGGCTTTGGATCTTGAAAAATTTCATCATTATAAACAGTATCCCTTCATTTTTAAAGTTCATAGTTTTTTTTTTTAACATTTTCTGGAAGGATAGAGATGAGTAATATATTAAAGTCAAGGTATGTTTTTTATGTTTCTAGAAAACTAAATAATTCTATTTTCCATCAAGATTTTATAGTAGTTTAATAGAACTGTGAGTTCCCATGAGTTTTCCCCACAGCTTCACTACCTTCTGCAAGATTTTTACAAATCATTATTTTAATTATAAAATGATACTCAACTTAATGGTTAAGAGAGTAGGGCCAGATTATCTAGGTTTAAACCCCAACTCCACCCCTTGCCAGAGGTATGACTTTGTCATCCAGTTAACCTTTCTATGTCTCTTTCCTTTATGAAATTGGCATAATGATTTAAATAATGCCTATCTCTGAGAGGTGAGCAAATTGATCAGTATATGTAAAATGCTGGAAATAGCACCTAATGTATAGTAAGCTCAATACATTTTAACTGCTGTTATTATCAGGAACGGTAGCCATTTACAATGAAATTTGTACAAGTTAGAATTTGATTATAGTAACTGGATACATTTTGAAACATTATACTTTAAAATATGGGGTATGTGTATAGGGGAAATGTATTATCCTGCTTAGCTGATCACTTTTAGGTGGAAAGGGATTTTCCAGGTGAAGGTAAATGCATATACTTGAGTGAATAGACAAGGTACAGATTCTGGTCAATGATTTATTTTACTCTAAGTTTTAGCTGGACAGATTTGATAGGCAGCTTTAATCCAGATTTTTCAAGTGATGTCAATCAATCAATCAGTCACACTTCTGGCATTAACCTCCCACCCCCAGTGTATATGCTATCTCTTGTCATTTCTTTTCTTCACTCTGTATAAGGTCTTGAACTTAGGTAGCCTATTGAAGCATGAATTAAAGAAGAAACTGATATTTTTAAACATTCCAGTAATAAATCTAATTATAAAAATTAACTTAGTTTTTATCCCCCACTCGGAGATAAAATATTTTGATTCAGGTATTGATATATGCTTTATAAAGATAAAATTTATTTTGCAATTTTATTCAAGAAGAATAGAAGAAACAAACACAGAATTGCTGAACTGAAACAATGAATTGATTTTCTGTAATTGTTGTGATCCTAAGATTTATAATTTTTCACAAATTTGAGGTGTTATCAATATTATATAGAAATAAATTATCCCTCATAGTTTTCTAAACTATATGCTGTAATTCTTTGTATCAGTGACCTTAAGTTCTATATGAGATTTTCCTATTTAAGGAGAAAAGATCATATCAAGTACTATTTACAAATTAATTAGATGAATTACTATGGTAAATAACATTTACACTTAATTTTAAGAAATTAAAACTTATTTACTGTAGAGCCGACATTTTATCACCATCCAAATGCTAAACTCAAAGTTTTTATCAAGCTCAAAGTTGCAGATCTCTCAAAATTGCCACTTATGAATGAGATGCTTATGTTTAAATGGAATTATTTGTGTTTGTGCTGGTGTGTAACTTGAAGCTTTCCAATTTCATGTTGTACTTGTTTCCATTCTCATATATTTGTACATGTTCATATATACAGACTTCCATCTGATAAAATGAGTTCTTATTTTTAGCATGCAATGTTAAATTGGAATTTATACATTTTTCCTTAAATTGTTTGTCTTAACAGATACTATATCCCTTAAATTTAACTATGTGTTTTTTCTTTGATATTTCTATCAATTTTAGGAGAGTAAATGTTTAAATATATTACTGAGTAAGCTTTTCTATTGCTATGTGCATGTGTTAATAATTTATACATTTGAACATTTTAATGCTTAAAATATTTTAATTTTAACTTGAATGGTCATAAATGCCATTGCATTTGGAAACTTGGGTCCTAAGAGAGTTGCATGTGTTCTCCCAAAAAAAAAAAAAATCTATAAAAATCTGACCCTTTCGCACTGTTTCTTCAAAGAAGAAAAAATGTTCCTCTTTAAAAAATACTAATAGTCATCTCTAAAAATGTCATCCAGTCACCTCTGAGTTTAAAATATTTTCCTGTGAGAAGTATGTAAAACACCTGAATTATTTTCCTCCAACTCATCTCACCCATAATAATAAGAAAATGTAGAAGTAGGAACAATGACAGGGGTTGGTATATAAGAAGGAGAATAGACCCTTTTTATATCTTTTTATTTGACTATTAACTAAATTTGTGTGTGCCAAGATTTAGGTTAGTTGAAACCCCCTACAAACGGGCTTATGGAAACAGTAACTGATCCTTCTAACATTATGTTTTTTAATACACCACGAGAATGCATTTCCCGAAAAGTCTAAGATCCCTATCTTGGGATGTGATGAAATGCTTTTAAAAATTCTACAGTAGAGGAGAAACATCTTTCTTAAAATTTTAAATCATGTATTTAATGTGAGTTCTCACAATAGAGCCCAGTGCACTGAAGTATTTTCTCATTTTTTAAGGGAATTAATGGCTCTCCACCAGCCCTTTAACATGTAAAATGAGTAAGTTACTTGTGTCCAGTACATCCAAAAAAGAGCCAGGATAAAATAAACATAAGGGGTTGGATATCTTGGAAAAAATCTGTCATGGGTTTGGGTTAATCATCTCCAGAAGAAATTCAACTTGATGCCTGAAATGTAAGACTTCTTGGAGAAAGCAGAAAGGCCTGAGGCAGTGTTGATCTGAAGGAGTGCTCTCCATGGGTCAGAGCTGCTCTGCTGGCAGAGTGCAAACCCAGTTCACAACCGAGGCCTCTGAAAAGTTGTAAAAGACTGCAGGGGCCTTCCAGTGCACGCACTCCAGCTTTGGTTACATAGTTTTAATAGCCCGGTTTCTTATTATAAAATAAAACTTAAAAATAAAATCTGTGCCTAATTTTCCAACTTTCTGTCAGTGATAGGATTGCTTCCTTTAACATTTGTGGAAGAAAACATCGACTTCTCTAGTTTTAGTGATCATATATAAAAGTTATGTAAATATGGAATACCTTTATCTGGTGCAATTTTCATAATGTCCTATTCTTAGGCTTCTGAACGTTAGAGAGTGAGTTTTTCAAGCAATACTTTGGCTTCATTCTCTTCTACCAATTTTCATCCATTTTAAAAATATATGTTTTTTCCAACCACAAGCTTCTCTTTGCCTAAAATCCCTAATACTAAAGGCTTTGGAAACTGTGCAAAATGATAATTTTGATTTCCAGTAATGATCATCGACTCTAGGGAAACTGATCTAATGCTAAATGACTCAAATCCAATATTTACTCTTTTTGTATCAACCTCTTCCTATTTTGTCTATTTCCATCATCAGAGGTAGATTGCATTCATTTGAAATAATATCAGGTGAATATAAGGTGACAGAAAGTCTGTCATGGGCTTGGGTTAAACATTATTACATAGGAGTAATTACACAATTTTATCCTGTATGATAGTAAAATGTGCCGCAAACTTGGATGGCAAGTTTTAAGTGTGCTTTAGAAGAAAAATATAGAGGAGCAACTTTTATGTTCCTTTTGCTTTTGCCCCCCCCCCCCCCATTTTATAGCACCCTACTGCCAAGGGAGTTATATTAGCCCTGGACTCAGATTAGTTGTTAAATAAAATATCTGTGCATATCCTAAAGACTATTCCTTTTTTGTAGATGTATAAGACTGTTCATGTACACTCTTATGCTTTTATACTCTCTCTGTTTATACTCTGCAGATTTTTTTCCTTAAAATTGCTGTAATCATATAGGCATAAGCTGACTAATTCCAGTAAAGAAACTTCAACCTTTAAACAACATAGGAGTCAATCATTTCAATGAATAGGGTCCTAAGTGCTGAAGCATTTCAAATCCTTTTTCATTTGACCACTCAGTGACCTGATAACTATTTCCTGTCCCTAAATAAGGTTGTGACCCAGGTCTTAGAGTGCGAAACTCAGATAATTTTAGAAACAAGTCAAATGCCATAGAATTAAAGGAATAGAAGACAGTTTAACTAAAATTCTTCCTTTGAAAGTGGAGTTACGTATCTTGAATATGAAAGAATCAAAATGAAATATATTACCTTCTATTTGTTCATCATATTTAAAACTACCAAAACCATTGATTTTATTGCCTGTTAGGATGGAAAATTATGAACTGTCACTTCAAGATTATAGTATAATTTCACTTTCTATTCCTTTAAATTGTTCAGATTATAAAATAAGTAGTTAAGTAAATAAAATGCAAATAATATTATTTCAATACCTCACCAGAATAGTTTGAGAAGGGTGACATTAAAAATTAACTCCAGTTAGATGTATATGTGTGGAGTATGTATGTGTGTGTGCGTGTGTGTGTGTGCATGTGTGTATATGAATGTAATCTTCTGTTTTTATTAGGATTTAAAGCTACAGAAAGGAGAAAATCATAAAAGAATAACAACAACAAAAACTAAGTACATTTCAGAAAGTATGGCAGGAATGTTTCTATTCACCTATCTGAGCTGCTAAAATGCCTTTGGCAATGGATTAGGGGAAGGAAGACTCTTACAAGTGCATTTTGCTGATCTGAAAATGTAATTGACTATAGTTTGTTTTGATAATTTTTTTTTTGCTTTTCCATAAGTTGGATGTAAAATATAATGTTATGAAACATTAATTATTTTAATGAGGTCAAGAAGTGTTTCCTTAAAATAACAGTTTTAATGTTTAACATACATTTGATACTTTTCCCCTTGTACAGTTAATAAACTTATGAATTAAAAATATATTAGAACTAAACTTAAAAATATGATTTTTAAAAAGTAAATATTGAGAAAAGTCTCTGAAACTGACAGTCTGAGCTATTTAAACTGAGATTTACACTTCTCACAGGGATCATACAATTTATCAGACAATATAAATTTTAAGTTTTGATCTCACACATTCTGAAGAATCATTATAAATTAGCCAACTAAATGCTATAGGGTTTATTAAACAGAAAATTATTATCTCAGATCTTGTTTTAGAATGTGATGTGTCACATTATCCTTAAGGAGCACACTTTTGTATTGTTAATATACTAATCATACAGCCATGGAAAAACCGAGTTTCGCTTATTCAGTTGAATGTTGAACTATTGCCAGTTTTAATCTTTCAGTTTTATAATTTGTTTTATTGTATGTTTTATTGGGAACCATGTCAAGGAATTGTGTGTATGTGTATGTGTAGGAATTGTGTGGATGTTGTGTGTGTGTGTGTGTGTGTATATAATTTGAGTATTAAATATAAGAATTTTTAAGAGTGAAATATAAATTAACATAAAATAAAACCAATCATCAAGCCCTTGATTTTCTTATTTCTTGGAATTTATGCGAACAAAAGAAATCCCAAGAATGTATGATTTTTCAAGCATGATTTGTGGGAAATATGTAAAGAAGTAAAACTTACAGTAAAAATATTCTCTTAATGATTTTTATTTAAATTAAGCAATAACTAAAATGGTAGCATGACTAAAGATGTTTTAAACATTATTAAATTAGAAACATTGACTAAAATTAAAAATCAAGTAAATTTGCAATTATGATTTGATTTTACTTAGGATGTAGTAGTAATAATTCATAAATTCTAAATTGTTGGAAAATATGAACTAATATTGGACACCATGTATCTCATATAAACCTGAATGCAACTCTATCCTATATATATTTTATTTATCATATTTGATTTAAATGCATGTTTTAGCTACTTATTTACAACTATACCTTTTGTTATTTATTAATTACTATTTGTAAATTTTGCATCTCTTATCCAAAATTACTATTCTGAAATTACTTGCTTTTGTGTAAGGTACATGCAATGATAGATAAATGGTAATTAGCTGACAAAATTTGAAATTATTTAATTTGAATGTGAGGTTATTTTCCTTGTTATCTAAATGCAATGGACTTTATACATTAACAGTATGAAATTTAAATATATTATTATAGTCAAAATTTGAAAATTGCATTTGAGAACAAATAACAAAATGAATTAAATGACAAATGCATGCATTTAAATGAAGGTTCGTTGTTGTTCAGTAAGGTCGGAAAACAAAAAAATATTAAGGATTTACTCGATCTAAAGAAAATTATAGTTGTAAATTTAAAAACTGTAAGGGATTAAGCCTAGAAAGTACGCTATAAGTACCAGGAAAAAGAACTCAGATTTAACCTAGAGATGACCTGGACTTGTTTGTTCAGATGACAATTCTAAAAGTGTGCAGGGAATATTCCTGTTTAATACAATTATTTGCCGCAAGCCTTGACCTCAGTGACTGTCAAGGAGCAGATCTGAATTGGCCCATTCTCTGATATGGTGACATTGCTTCTGTTGCCTCGATTGTGACCTCTGATTGCATGGTACTCTTGAGAGTTCTATGTAACAAGCGTAACTCCTGGTTCTTAGCCAGGAAGGTTGATCTGCCTGCATGTCAGCCCTTTATTCTGAGTTACATATGCTGTATATCCACCCATGATATATAACTACTATTTTGTGTATATATACCTGAGTATTTTAATTGGGGTGTTTCACAACTAGTGAAATATGCAAAATGAAAAACATTTTTTCAAATAAGAAGTCCATATGATGTATTAGTTTTTTAGAACAAATGCTCATTTATTTTCAAGCAGGTTTATTGTTCTAGTTTTATGTCTATACCTTTGCCCAGCTCAGAGAAGTACAAACTGCTTCTCATCCCCTATCTCCCTCCTCTAACCATATGTAGGGTAGAGAAAATTGATGTAGCGAAGAAGCATGGTATAGTGTGGTGAGAATAAGGATTAGAAAAGACAGACCACTGACTTTAAGTTATAGTTTCACTGTTGTCACCCTGGGTAAACTACTTAATTCTCTGAACCTCCTTTTTATCACTTTGAAAATGGGGAGCATCCCTCAAGAGTTTTATAAGGATTAAATGAAAATTAATGTAATGTGAAGGGCATGTCATAATCTCAGCACATATTATCATTGCTATTATGGTGATATATTTTTTATATGCCCCCCAAAGGAGAGAGAAACATGGTTATCCCTACATATAATGGACACAGGGTAGTTTCAGAATTCTTGTAATAACAGCAAGGGATAAAGGTTGTTCCATGCACAGCAGCCCAAATAGAATAATTTCCATAGCTTTCTTCACAGTTTAAATGAAAGCTAGGATCAGAATCATTCGGAATCATTTGTTTGTCAGTCATGTGTTTAGACGTGGTTTGGTTATTTGAAGTCAAATTATAAATGGGCAGTGTAGTTGGAAATTTAATTTAAACATTTTCATGCTGAGACTAGTGCTTTGTCCACCAGATCAATGGTTTTCAAACTTTATATTTTAGCAGAAAACCTCTTTCTTCAAATGAAATATTACTCCAAATTCAATATAGTGTGTAAAACAGCTAAAAGTACATCTGCTCCGGTTTAGGAAGTGGGTCTGATCTCTTGGCTACTTCCCATAGCAGCCACTGAGATGCATTTGAAAAGCCTAAAATGCTTTTCAAATCACACTATAAAGAAATGTACCTGATTAGCTTTTACCAAAGATTAATTCCCTTCCCGCTGAACCTAAGACTGACTGACTTGTTCTCAGTGGGAGTATATATTTAATAACTGTACTTAAAATGTCTTTATACTGTATGCTGAAGCTCAAGACTGTTGGTTTGCTACTAGATCCTCAGCTCTTAGAATAATGCCCAGCAATAGTAGACAATAAAAGCATTAAGCAATTCACATAAAATGTACAAGTTTATATTACAGTAGTAATCAAAAATCATGTAACATAATTCTTGTTCTGGGTAGGACAATTTAATAATCCAATATTGACTGTTATGGAAAATTATATTTCATGTTATAGAATAGAGTGTGCTTACAAAAATATTAATAATTTATTCAGCATTTCATTGATTCCAACATATCATTTTTTTTTTGCATTTTAAAGTCTCTGAACTTAGAATGCATCTCATAATAAATGGAAGTTTAAAAGTTGCTGTCAGCCAGGTGTCGGCTGACATGTGATATGAATATCTTTAATTGTCATTTTCCAGCAAGATCAAGATCAAAGCATCATACGTATGATGAAATAATATACTGCTCTAAAATTTGGAGAGCATTTTAATAGCTGACATAAAATAAGACTGGCATATGCAAGTATGAAGCAGTTGTTAAAATACTGAAATACATTCTTAACCAATTGGTAAATAGCTTCTTCCTTGAGCCTCTTCTCACAACTGCCACCCCACCCCACTGCTACTTTCGCTTCTTCCCTGGAAATCCTCTCCCAAGCTCATGATATTTAATAAATATAGGATTAATGGCCTGTGTAGTAGGGACTCTCCAGTACTCTGCTCCAGTTCAAAGCTAGTCTCCTTTCTAATTATCAGTGCCCATAGCATAAAGCTTAAAAATTGTTACTATCATACCAACTATACATCATTTTTAAAAATATGTTTCAACCCTGAGAACAAGACAAAGGAATTGTTGTGATCCCCCAATTTTATATATGGAGAAATGAGACTCAGCATAGCAAACCTTATTTGGAGCTGATGCCTTAAGAAATAGAGACAGAACAAGGTGGCTAATCTCCAAACCAAGCAAGCACAGGCTCAAAATTTGTGAGATTGAAAGATCAAATTAAAATAGGCAAAATCTCAGTAAATGACAGACAACTAATTCAAAGGCATTCCCTCACCACAGAATGCTGGTGTATGCTTCCTGTTAGTGAAGTAGCTCATACTCAAGAATAGTTAGCTTGGGTCCTACATATGAAGCTAAGATAAAGCAAATGGCTAGATTCCATAGTAGTGAGGAGACACACTGAATATCAGCACTCTCCTGATGGTTCTGACATTTGCTCTCTAAAAGGAATGATCCTTTCAAGAAGTGACTTTATAGGCTGTACCTCAGCATCTTTCACTGCTGACAGAGATGTTGTCTGTATTCATGCCATAATAGGAGCACTGAGAAAAATGTAGAAGAGAATAGAGACAGTTGAAGTAAAGGTGGGGAGAAAATAGAAGATGAGTAAAGACAAAGTAGGATGTAATTGAAGAATGAAGAAAAATACCGAAAAGCAAAATGACACAATTATATGGTTTATGATTTCAAGTTATGGAGAAGTGTAAATGTATGTCTTTCCAATACTATGTAGCCTGAGAAAGGCAGCATGAAATGTAGAAGCAAAATCTGTATTTTTACATGTATCCATCAGTATGGTATCCTACAGGATAGTTTCAAGGCTCTAAAAGTTCTCTGGGCTCCACCTGTTTATCCCTCCATCTTAACTTCAGGCAACTACTGATCTTTTTACTTTATAGTTTTGACTGTTCCAGAATGTCACATAGTTGGAAACAAACAGAATACATGCCATTCACCTACTAAAGGACATCTTGGTTGCTTCCAAGTTTTGGCAATTATCGGTAAAACTGCTGTAAACAACCATGTGCAGGTTTTTGTGTAGACATAAGCTTTCAACTTCTGGAATAAATGCCAGAGAGAGTGATTGCTGAATCATATGGTAGGAGCCTCTTTAGTTTTGTAAGAAAAAGACAGTTTTGCCAAACTGTCTTCCAAAGTGTCTGCCATTTTACATTCTTGTCAAGCAACGAATAAGACTTCTTTTGTTCCACATTCTTACCAGCATTTGATGTTGTTAATGTTCTGAATTTTTAATAGGATTTTTCACATTTTTAATTCTAATTGGAATATAGTGATATCTCAATGTTATAAATTCATACCCATTTTTAAAATCAGGTTGTTTTCTTGTTGAGTTTTAGGAGTTTTTTTTAAATTTCAGGTAAAAGTCCTTTATTAGACGTGTCTTTTGCAAATATCTTCTCCAAGTCTGTGGCTTGTCTTCTTATGCTTTCGACAGTGTCTTTCACAAAGCAGAAATTCTTAATTATTTATTTTCTGCATTATTTTGTATGTGAACGGTCATCACCCAAACCAAACCCAAGATCACCTAGACTTTTTAGTCTGTCACTCCCTAGAATTTTTTAAATTTTGTGTTTTGCATTTAGGTCTATGATCCATTTTGAGTTAATTTTTATGAAGGTGTAAGGTCTGTGTTAAGATTCTCTGTCTCTGTCTCTCCCCCCGCCCATTCATGTGGATGTCCAGTTGTTCTAACCCAAATAGTTAAAAAGACTTATTTTTTTTTCCTCCATTGCATTGCCTTTTTCCATTGGCTGTATTGTGTGGGGTCTGTTTGGAGGCTGTCTATTCCGTTCCATTGATCTGTTTTTCTATTCTTTTACCAATACCACACTATCTTGGTTATTGTAGCTTTATAGTAAGTCTTGAAGTTAGGGTAGCATCAGTTCTCCAAAAGGTATTTGAAATAAAGCGTAAGCTGGCAAAAAAGGTAGAAAATTCCTCAGAAGTGAAAAATGACAAAGGATGAATAAGTCTAGGTATCTAATGTACAGCATGATAACTATAGTTAATAATGCTGAATTGAATACTGAAAATTTGCTGAGAGAGTAGATTTCAGGTGCTTTCATCACACACACAAAAAATGATAACTGTGTGAGGATATGATACATTAATTGTCTCTAGTAGTCATTTCACTTCATATATGTATATCAAATCAGCAGGTTGTATACCTTAATTATGTATAAATAATTATTATTAAAGTAAAATTTAAAAATGTTAAAAGTTATAAAAAATTATAAAAAGAAAGAAAACACAAATATATAGATGTAGCAAGTAATTGCTTCAGAGTTATCTTTCCAGGGTGCGGGATATGTATCCTCCAGAAACTGGCAGAAGCAGTCAGAAATCTTTCTGAGTTGGATAGTTTAAACTCACACCTCTAAAACTTTTCATTAATATAGATTTAAAGAACATAAACTAAAACAATAACAAAATTACTCAACACCTTGGAATACAAGTTACTAGAGTGAAAATGAACAAAAAAAGAAAACAACAAAATTAGTCCATTGAACCAGGCAGGTAGTAGATTTTTCAGATATAGAAATAAATAAAAATAGCCATCTTTAATTTGATGAAATACATACAATAATTGGTCTTTCTATGACTAAAAATGGATTTGAAAGCATAATGAATCAACAAAAGATTGGTAAAATTAGGAGGCTTTGAAAAACCCGAGTAGGAATTCTAGATGAAATATGATAAAATCATAAAAATTAACTAAAATTGAAGTAAATTTAATGGGTGGATAGAACATAAAATTAGATGAACTGAGGAAAAAATTGTTGAACATGGCGTACTGTTGTTATGCACTATCTATATGATTAGCTATTAAATTCTAAAGACAAGGGGTGCCTGGGTGGCTCATTTGGTTAAGCAGCTGCCGTTAGGTTCAGGTCATGATTCCAGAGTCCTGGGATTCAGCCCTGTGTCAGGCTCCCTGATCTGAGGGAAGTCTTCTCCCTCTGCCCCACCCCCACTCATGTGTGCTCCCTATCTTTCAAATAAATAAAATCTTTAAAATTTTTCAAAGATAGCTCACTCAATTTTCTTGTTTGTTTTTAGAGATGGAGAGAGAAAGTGAAAGAGAGAGAAAGTGGGGGTTGGAGAAGAGAGACAGTGAGAGAATCTTAAGCAGACTCACACTAATGGCGAGCTGGACTGGGGGCTCAATCTCAGGATTCTGAGTTCATGACCTGAGCTGAAAGCTTAACTGACTGCGCCATCCAGGCACTCCTATTTTGGATTGTCATCTAATGTTATAAACTTGCTTAAGAAATTCTTTCTTCTGCCTCTGCAACTCAAAATATATTAGTGAGTGTTCTTGACCTATATAAACGTGGAACACACTCAGCCATGGTCTCAAACAACTCAAAACTCCCCAATTGCCTTGGTATTCACAATATAAGGAAAAGGGCACAAGTATAAGACTTAGAAGAAGGTTCCTGATTTGTCACTAACCAGCTGTTGCATCCTGAGTAAATCACTTAATTTTTCTGAATCTTAGTTTTCTTATTTGAAATAAAGTGATTGTTTTATCATTATTATGAAAGAAATCCATTTTCATTTATGAATTTATCTTTGAGTACAGCTAAGTAAATACATAAAGACTAATTTCCTATCCTTAGGTTAGTAATTGGACAATATGATAAGGAGCTCTAATAAATATCTGTACCCAAGGAATTAATGTCTAAGATTTAGTCTTCATATTTTGAGATAGCAGCTTCAGGAGAAAGGAGAATAGAATGTTATTTGTTGAACATCCAGAATACTCTCTAGGGAATTTATGTATTTCATTGTATATGCACACATCCTTGTAAGAAAAATGTAATTATCCCCATTATTTACTTATTTATTTATTTATTTATTTTGGAGAATGAAGCTAAGGTTTTGAGCTTATATAAGAATAATATGAATTTGAACCTATATCTGGCTGACTCCAAAGCCCACAGTATTTCCTCTCTTTATCAGGAAGCCATATTTTCCCACAAAATACTTCTTAATGTCATATTTCTGAATATGGAAATGAATGACATTTTAAAATGTTCTTAATATACCAGCTGTAATAGAAAACACAGAATTCCTTTTTCTCTTGTGGATAACTTTTGGAAAATAAGGAATAATTTTGAAATAAAGTTTTCCATACTTTGTCTCAGAGGAATTTATAAATTTCTACTAAACCTATTCAGATATTAAATTATGGAAAAGCACAATGAGCATGCTTGCCATAAAAATTATGTATGAGTTGTTAAAAAAAGAAAACCTTACAGAATTCTGTAATGCTGTACTTTATTATGGGAAATACTTTCTAAATAATAGCTTTTTCATACATTTGGAGAATGAGTAAATTTATGATTAAAGCATACTTCTTATCTATGCTTACTGAAAAACTCAAATAATTTTTAGCTACTTATGTTTCTGTGCTGCCCCCCTCCAAAAAAAGACAAAACAGCATATTTTAACCTGAAGATAGTAGAACTTGTTGATTTTTTTCTTTCCCTTTTTGTTTTCTCCTTTTAAAACTTAAGTATAAGTGGTTTGGCTTAGTTATTTGTTTTCAAATTAAGAAAACTTTTATAAAGAGAAAAATTTTACAAATTGAATACTCAATCATAGATATTAAGAAGAGATAATATATTTGATAGATTAACTATTTCTATAGGGTTACTTTAGTCTGAATTCTAATAGAAGGAAAGGAGAGGTGTTACTGGCTTCACATTCAAAATTGACCAGGGGTAATGTCATGAGACAATTCTCTGGCATTTCTAAATGTTCTGGAAGTGTGGCACTAACTACCTTTTTGTTCCAGACTCTTAAAAAATGTTTATACACCAAACAACCTTATGAGATAAAGATGATATCTCCTCTGAAGCAAAGGGCTGATTTGCTTGTTGTCCAATAGAACAGAGGTAATGTTTTCTCACCAGTACAAAAGCAGCTAATTTATAACCCATTATAAGATACTTGAGCTCCCTAAACTTAGGACAGTTCAGCTGTGACACAAAACTACCTTGAGCTTAGTATCTACCTGGACTTCCTTCATTTCACGCTTGTGGAAATTAAGGAGCAAAGGGAACCACCACAAATATGCTGATACTCAAGTTGCTTGCTATGCTCTGAATAATAAAGCCCTTTGTCCCTGACCCAGGAATCTTGTATCGTGTGGCAATATTCATAAAACAGTATCAGGCCAGTCTTCTACCTGAAAGTGTGATCAAATTGCAAAACCCTCAGTGTTCTTGAAGTAGAAAAACATTCATTTCTAAATTTAAGAAAGAAATGAATTGCGAACGTTATCCCATCTTCTTGATTGATTTGTGTTGAGGAATGCTGTCAGTAACCATGAGTGTCTACTTACTGCTTATCAACTATAGAGTCGTTTTAAAAAACACTAACTTAACACCATACACAAAGATAAACTTGAAATGGATAAAAGACCTCAATGTGAGGCAGGAATCTATCAAAATCCTAGAGGAGAACATAGGCAGTAATCTGTTCGACATCGGCCACAGCAACTTCTTTCAAGATATGTCTCCAAAGGCAAAGGAAACAAAAGCGAAAATGAACTTTTGGGACTTCATCTAGACAAAAAGCTTCTGCACAGCAAAGGAAATAGTCAACAAAACAAAGAGATAACCCACGGAATAGGAGAAGTTATTTGCAAATGACACTACAGACAAAGGGCTGATATCCAATAGCTATAAAGAACTCCTCAAACTCAACACACACAAAACAGATAATCCCATCAAAAAAATGGGCAGAAGACATGAACAGACACTTCTCCAAAGAGACGTACAAATGGACAACAGACACATGAAAAAATGTTCATCATTATTAGCCATCAGGGAAACTCAAATCAAAACCATATTGTGATACCACCTTACACCAGTTAGAATGGCCAAAATCAACAAGACAGTAAACAACAAGTGTTGGAGAGGATGTGGAGAAAGGAGAACCCTCTTACACTGTTGGTAGGAATGCAAGTTGGTGCAGCCACTTTGAAAAACAGTGTGGAGATTCCTCAAACAATTAAAAATAGAGCTACCCTATGACCTGCAATGGCACTAGTAGGTAGTTACCCCAAAGATACTGATGTAGTGAAAAGGAGGGCCATCTGTACCCCAGTGTTCATAACAGCAATGGCCACAGTCACCAAACTGTGGAAAGAACCAAGATGCCCTTCAGCGGATGAATGGATAAAGGAGATATGGTCTATATATACAATGGTGTATTATGTCTCCGTCAGAAAGGGTGAATACCCAACTTTTGTATCAACATGGACGGGACTGGAAGAGATTATGCTGAGTGAAATAAGTCAAGCAGAGAGAGTCAAGTATCATATGGTTTCACTTACTTGTGGAGCATAAGGAATAACACAGAGGACATGGGGGAGATGGAGAGGAGGAGTGAGTTGGGGGAAATTGGAGGGGGAGACAAAACTTAAAAGACTGTGGACTCTGAGAAACCAACTGAGGGTTTTGGAGGGTAGGCGGGGGGTTGGGTGAGCCTGGTGGTGGGTATTATGGAGGGCACATATTGCATGAAGCACTGGGTGTGGTGCATAAACAATGAATGCTGGAACACTGAAAAGAAATAAAATAAAATGGAAAAAAAACCACTAATGTAAAATATTTTAGAACTGAGGTGTTACGTGAATTAGCACAACTTTTTATCCCAGGAAACATGTAATATTCTTTTACAGAGAAAAAATTCTTGAAATCATGCAAACCTTGGATCAAAAATCAAAATTGTCATTTCTAAGGTTTGTATCCACCAGAAACAAGAAAATGATAGTGGTTTCTTATTTACAGTACATAAATAATTTCATAAGTTTTCCTCACAGATTGGCAAGACATGTATTATTCCCACTTTATAATTGATGAAATTAAGATTTAGAGTGATTTGTATTTATAATTCAATTCTCTCTCCACCACACCAAACTATATTAAATTTGCATCATTTAAAAAAGATGAGCAGTATTTTAATAATCTATTTTTCCAACTTAGTGAAATACACTAAAAGCCAACTATGGTTAATATTTCTTGTATATAGACTGAGAATCCTTTAGTTGTATGTGATGCCTTGACTTTAGGAAAGATGGTTACAGTGAGTACATAGAAAACAAAAGATAAAGAATTGTTAAAACTTAAGGTTTTAAGGTTTTAACTTAAGGTGCAGAAATGTTTTTGGATGAAGAAGCATTATATGAGTTTTATGATATTGGAATAGAGGAATAAATTTGGACAGAAAAAGTGAGAGAATTAGAGGGCTAACAAATGGTGCCTGGGTTGTTCAGTTGGTAAAGTGTCTGAATCTTGATTTTGGTCCAGGTCATGATCTCTAGGTCTTGACCCTTAAGACCCTGACACCTGTTTAAAATTCTCTCTCCCTCTCCTTCCACCCCTCCCCCACTTCCTCTCCCTCTCAAAAAAAAAAAAAAAAGAAAGAAAGAAAGGAAAAAAGAAAGAAAGAAAAGAATACAGTGTATTCAGGCAAATAGAAAGCACAAAATAAGACACACACACACACACATACATACATTTAAGTATGTATATATAAGATACATGTGTATATATACAAACTCAAATATACCAGTACTTACATTACATGTATTTATTTATTTATTTATTTATTTTTAAAGATTTTATTTATTTATTTGACAGACAGAGATCACAAGTAGACAGAGAGGCAGGCAGAGAGAGAGAGGGAAGCAGGCTCCCTGCTGAGCAGAGAGCCCGATGTGGGACTCGATCCCAGGACCCTGAGATCATGACCTGAGCCGAAGGCAGCGGCTTAACCCACTGAGCCACCCAGGCGCCCCACATTACATGTATTTAAATAACTTAGTTAGCAGATAACAGTTTCTTCTAGATTTTTTTTAAATTCAAAAGCCAAACTTAAATTCTAAAGGTGCAGTAAGCTTGAAAGCAAAATGGTAGGAAAAATAACAATGATGTTATGCATCAGAAACTTATATAATATTATATGTCAACTCTACTTCAATTACAAATAATTAAATACATATATGGGAGAAATTTGCTGTTTCAAAAAAACCCAGAAAACAAAATGCTGGTCTGAGTGCCTGACCTGGAATTACTACCTGTGAGCAAGTCACCAAACTCTTGCTTGTGCCTCCCTTTTCTCATCCCTGGTTATGACTGTACCTACTTCACTGAATGTTTGTGAAGATTAACTGAGATAATGCATTTAACATATTTTGAAGAAAGCCTGACACATGATCAGGGCTCTAGAATGTTACTGGGTGGGTTACAGATTTCATCCCTTTTATACAAATAGTCAACATATCTAAGTGCAGCTTCATAACATCAGCAGTAATCTGAGGTTTGAAAATTTTATACTAGTCCACTACAGGTCTCTATAACTATATATTTAAATCTTAATTTTTAGGGAGCAGAAATTCAGGTGCTAGAAATTATAGATAACTGAATGCCAGAGCTATATACATCGTCTCCCTAATCATACAAACTTGGGAATTTTGGAACTGCAATTATGGTAGCCTTTTTGAACTAGCATAATTAAAAATAGGGGGAGGGTTATTAGAGCTGCAACTGAACTTAAGGAAGCAAGAGGTTAGAGCCTTCTATACCTCAGGATTTCTTTCTCACTTGTCTCAGCTTTACTATTCCCTCTCACTGTTGACTGACTCTGCTTTCCAGGCCCTAGGGTCAAAAATACTATTCCCAACAGTTCCAGATTTAGAGATGTCAATGCTCCAGCCATCAGAGCAACAGAATGAATCAATTCTGATTCCAGTTCCAACACTACCCATTCCAGAAGATTGGGTTACCTTATATAACTTTTTTGGCAAGTATGCTTGCCATCCAGAGTCCCATCAACTGTGACTCTTTAGTTAATATGCCCACTGGGATTCTCTTTACAATGTGCATATGGAGGGAAGGGGGAAGACCCAGAAAGGAGAGGCTAGCAGTTAATCGAGAGGGTGTCTGCTAACTGTTGGTTTATAAATCTCTGTGGGGGCAGAGAAATTAGAAGTGCTAGAAACTACAGATAATTAAAGACAGTTCAGAGGAAATGATGAGAACTCTGAAATAATAATATAACAAGATTTTATTAATCTAAGATTTAGGACTTTATGCCTTATTTTTGCCCAAAAACTGATAAAAATGAAAAAAAAATGCTTGGCTTACAGAATTTTATTTTACCAAATAATTTTTTTGGGGGGGGCACATCCGTTAGTAAGGCAAAATGGCATGGCTGTGGTTTATGTCAAATCATATTCGATTGTTATTAAAATCAGTATTAAAAAATAAAATAAATAAATAAATAAAATCAGTATTAATTTGTGAATTTTTAATAATTTAGTGTCATCCTTGTGTGGGGACCATGCTAATCACTATATCATTCCAATTTTGGTATATATGCTGCTGAAGCAAGCACTATTAATATAGCATTTAGAACTGGTTTCTTTAAGAGACTATATTTCACCTTGTAGCTGATATTCAGCAAATGATTTTTTATAGATATAATTTATCCTGCAATTGCCAACTGTGGGATTTAGAAAACCCTAAGTAAGATGTGTGTTTACTGCAAAGATTAATGTCTATTCTTATCATATAAGATCTAAAACTAAATATAAATTTCCTTGTCCCTGGTAAACAGATAAAGTAGCAAAGTTATCGTATGGTTTTTATTCTTTCTTTTATTGATGTGACATATCACACTGATTTGTGAATATTGAACCATTCTTGCATCCTGGGAATAAATACTACTTGATTGTGGAGTATAATTTTTTTAATTGTATAATTTTTTATAATTTTTATTATTGGATTTGGTTTGCTAATATTTGGTTAAGGGTTTTTGCATCTGTATTCATGAGATATATTGGCCTATAGTACACTTTTTGTTGTTGTGTCTTTATTTGGTTTTGGTATTGAGGTGATATAGGCCTCAGAATTTGGAGGTTTTCTTTTCTATTTTTTGGAATATTTTGAGAAGAATGGGTGCTAACTACTTTAAATATGTGGTAGAATTTGCCTGTGAAGCCATATGGTCTTGGATTTTTGTTTGTTGGGAACTTTTTGATTACTGATTCAATTTCATTGCTAGTTATTGGGCTGTTCAAATTTTGTATTTCTTTCTGCTTTAGTTTTGGTAGAGAATATGTTTCTAGGAATTTATCCATTTCTTCTAGGTTGTCCAATTTGTTGGCATATAGGTTTTCATAATACTGTTACAATATTGAAATACAATTGTATTTCTGTGGTCTTGTTTGCTATTTCTTATCTTTCGTTGGTAATTTTGATTATTTGGGTCCTCTCTCTCTCTGTCTCTCTCTTTTTTCTTCTGATCAGTCTCACTAGAAGTTTATCAATTTTATTGATCTTTTCAAAGAACCAGCTCCTGGTTTCATTGACCTGTTGTATTGTTTTTTTGTTTGTTTGGTTAGTTTTGTTTTAGTTGCTCTATCATTTATTTCTGCTCTAATCTTGATTATTTCCTTCCTTTTGCTGGGTTGAGTTTTGTGTGCTTTTTCTAGTTCTTTTAGGTGTGAGGTTAGCTTGTTTGAGATTTTTCTTTCTTCTTGAGTTAGGCCTGTATTGCTATAAACTTCCCACTTAGAACCACTTTTGCTGCATCCCAAAGATTTTGGACCATTGTGTTCTCATTTTCATTTGTTTTCATGTAATTTTTTATTTCTTTGATTTCTTGGTTGACCCGTTCATTGTTTAGTAGCATGTTATTTAACCTTGGTGTGTTTGTGCTCTTTCCAGATTTTTTCTTGTGGTTGAATTCTAGTTTCATATCATTGTGGTCAGGAAGGATGTATGGTACGACTTCAATATTTTTAATTTGTTGAAACTTATTTTTGGACCAATATTTGACCTGTTCTGGAGAATGTTCCTTGTGCACTTGAAAAGAATATGTGTTCTGCTGATTTAGGTTGGAATGTTCTGAATATGTCTGTCAAATCCATCTGGCCCAGTGTGTCATTTAGAGCCATTGTTTCCTTATTGATTTTCTACTTGGATGATCCGTCCATCAGTGTAAGTGGGGGTGTTGAAGTCCCCTAGTATTATTGTATTACTATCAATTATTTTTTATGTTACTAATTATTTTATGTATCTGGGTGCTCCCATGGTGGGTGCATAAATATTTACCTTTGTTATATCCTCTTCTCGGATTGTCCCCTTTATTATTATATAGTGTCCTTTGTCTCTTATTACAGTCTTTTTTTAAAGTGTATTTTGTCCAACATAAGTATTGCTACACTGGCTTTATTTTGGCATCTGTTTGCGTGATGATGTTTCTCCATCCCCTCACTTTCAATCTGCAGGTGTCTCCTCATTTTGTCTGACTTTCTTTTTCTCTTTCTATGTGTTAGGAAAGTCAGCCATTTCTCTTGTTCTTATTGATAACACCCTTATGAAGAAGAGGTCCCATAGTGCCCTGTAGTAGTACAGTGTTCCCTGTTCCCCAGGGCCTGGTGTTGCAGGGAGTGTCTTCTTTCTGTGTTGCATGTGCTCTGCTGTTGAGTCTTGGCCTCTTTTTTCTTCAAGTCAGTGGTCTATAGAGACTTTTTGCCTCTTATGGCCAGCAGGGTGTGAGGTGGTCTGCCTATGAAAGATCTGCCCCTGCCATCTTTGGAAATGAGGTCCTGCACAACATGTGGGTCAGGATAAATGGTTAATAGGGTTTGCACTGGTCTTCTGAAGATGGGACCTGTAGCACTGGGGCTGAAGGGAGCATGACTGGGAAGGGCTGATCCACTTAAGCACAGGGGTCAAGGCCTGGTGCAAATAAGGTATGTATTGAGTGTTAGTACCATTCTGGTTTCCACAGGTGACTGTTGTTTATGCTGGAGGAGAGGGGAGGGAAATGGCACCTGCCAGCTCCTTTTTTCCTGAAGAGGTGTCCTCATGGTCCCTGTCTTTCTGGGCCACACTTTCATATGAGCAAATCACTTTCCCTCCCATCTGCCCCTGGTGTTTCTCAAATGCTGGGTCTACACTGTAACTGCATAGATTGTTTGTCATACTGTCTTTTTAAGTGTGGGGACTCCCCTTCTTAAGGCTATCTGTACTTTCCCAGAGCCAAGCCCAGTGATTTTTAAAATTCTAGGATTTAGGTCCCACTGGTTTTAGGAACCCTCAAAATTTCAACCACTTTCACTTTCAAAGGCAAAAATTATGAAGATTGATCTTCTTGTGTTGTGGGCTCTCTGGTGCAAGAGTCTGTTTTCTACCCTTCTCTGTGCCACCAGCTTCCTCCCCAATGGGGACATCCACAGTCGGTTTCATTCTCACTGTGTCTTCACTCTTCCTTTAGTTTTGGAGCTTGTTCTGCCAGACTTTGGGTCATTTTCCAGATTATTTATGCTATGGGGGTATAGCTCAGTGGTAGAGCATTTGACTGCAGATTATTTATGCTGATTATGATTGTTATCTAGTTGTATCCATGAGAGGAGGTGAGCTTAGGGTCCTCTTACTCTGCCATCTTCCCAGCTGACCTCACCATAGACATTTTCATATTAACAAAAACTGAGTTTGCTACTAGTAGGCAGTTATTAAACAAACCTATTTAAAGGCACAGTCCTTTTCTCAAGAAAATCCCAAATGAAATATCCATGTGGCAAGAAGAAAGAAAAAAAAAAGAAAAAGGAAATATGTTGGTAAAATCAAATATAAGTTGACAATACGAATAGCAATAATCACATCATGTGAAATTAAATGCCACAAGTCAAATCAGAGAAAATTTACATATAAGTCAAAATGGAGTGAAATTGAGTTAAAATATTCTATGATTCTTGTATTCCCTAGCAGGAGGGAAAAATTGGTTAATTTTAGATTATGTTAACCATGTGTATTATGATTTCCAGGAGAAAAACTAAAATGAATATATATTAACAATATTATTTCCACACTAGCAAGAAAAAGACAAAACAGAAAAATAAAATAAAAGAAGCACTCAATCCAAAATGAAGCCAAGAAAGTAAAGAAAAAGAACATAGTGTACCCAGGGGTGCCTGGGTTGCTCAGTTGGTTAAAGTGTCTGAATCTTGATTTTGGTCCAGGTCATGATCTCTGGGTCTTGACCCTTAAGACCCTGACACCTGTTTAAGATTCTCTCTCCCTCTCCTTCCACCCCTCCCCCACTTCTCTCCCTCTCAAAAAAAAAAAAAAGAAAGAAAGAAAGAAAGAAAAGAATACAGTGTATTCAGGCTAATAGAAAGCACAAAATAAGACACACACACACATACATACATTTAAGTATGTATATATAAGATACATGTGTATATATACAAACTCAAATATACCAGTACTTACATTACATGTATTTAAATAACTTAGTTAGCAGATAACAGTTTCTTCTAGATTTTTTTTTTAATTCAAAAGCCAAACTTAAATTCTAAAGGTGCAGTAAGCTTGAAAGCAAAATGGTAGGAAAAATAGATCACAAAAACACCAAAATAAAGCTGGAATCCTTATATTTAGGTAAGAAAAAACACAGTCTCTAGGGAGAAATGAAAGCTTTACTAAACTAAGAGAAATTTAAAAATATTTTTAACTTGATAGAAGTTTTGAATTCAATGAAATTGAAATGAAAACACCACTCATAAAAACGTGTGGGATGCCGCAAAAGCAGTGCTTAGAGGGAAATTTATGGCAAAGACTGCATATGTTAGAAAAGAAGAAAGATATAAAATCTATCATTTAAGTTTCTACCTCAGGAAACTTGGAAAAGTAGAGTAAATTAAATCAAAAGTAAGCAGAAGAAAAAAAAGAATTAGAGAAGAAATCAATAAAATTGTAAGTGGAAATTTAATAGAGTATCAATGAAACCAAAAATAATCAGCTTCCAAAATGGAAAGTGCCAGGCCTAAAAGTGTTCCTAGTGAATTCTATGAACCATTTGGGAAAGAAATTATACAAATTCTTTGTGATCTCTTTCAAAGGATAGAAGCAGATGGGATACTTTCTAATTCATTCTGTAGGACAGAATTAAGCTAATACTAAAGACAGACAAAGACTATACAAGAAAAGAAAACTACAGATTTCCAATAACATGATACAGAAAATCCTCAAAAAAAATTAGCAAATCTTGGGGCGCCTGGGTGGCTCAGTGGGTTAAGCCGCTGCCTTCGGCTCAGGTCATGATCCCACGTCCTGGGTTCGAGCCCCACATCGGGCTTTCTGCTCAGCGGGGAGCCTGCTTCCTCCTCTCTCTCTGCCTGCCTCTCTGCTTACTTGTGATTTCTCTCTGTCAAATAAATAAATAAAATCTTAAAAAAAAATAGCAAATCAAATCCAACAATTTATAAAGAGAATCATGCACATTATACATTATCTAATGACCAATAGGGATCTATCCCATGTATGTAAAGCTGGTTAAACGTTCAAAAATCATGGGGCACCTGGTGACTTAGTTAAGTGTCTGCCTTTGCTCAGGTCATGATCCTGGGGGCCTGGGATTGAGCCCCACATTGGGCTTCCTGCTCAGTGGAGAGTCTGTTTCTCCCTCTGCCCTGCCCCTCCTACTCCTATTCTCTCTCTGTCTCTTTCTCTCTCTCTCTCAAATAAATAATCTTAAAAAAAAAATTCAAAAATTAGTGTGTCCATCACATCAACAGGCTAAAAAAGAGAAATCACATGATATCTATAGATGCAAAAAAGCATTTCACAAAATCCACATTCAAGATAAAAATTCAATAAACCAGGAATAGAGGGCAACTTCTTCAACTTGATAAAGAATTTTTACAAAAACATTACAGTTAACATCACACTTAATGGTAAGAAATAGAAAGATCCAGGTACAAGACAAGGATATTGACTCTAGCCACTTCTTTTCAACCTTGTACTAAAAATCCTAACTAATGCAATACACAAGAAAAGGAAATAAAAGGTATGCAAAATAGGAAGAAAGAAATGATTTTTTTTTTCAGATGAGGTGATCATCTATATATAAAATTTGAAAGAACCAACAAAACTTCTGAAACGAATAAGCAATTGTAACAAAGTTTTGGATGTAGGATTAATATATAAGAGCCTATCACCTTCCTATATACTAGTAATGAACAGTGAAGTTTGAAGTTAAAAAACAAAACCATTTATGTTGCCACCCCCAACTTAAATGCTTAGGTATAAATCTAACAAAATATGTACAAATTCTGTATGAGAAAAGCTACAAAACTTTGATGAAATAAGTAAAAGAACTCAATAAATTGATAATATACCATGTTCGTGGTTAGAAAAACTCAATACTAGCAAGATTTCAGTGCTTCTTAACTTGATCTATAGGTTAAATGAAATCCCAACAAGTCATTTTGTGAATATTAACAAACTGATTCTAAAATTTATATAAAGAGGCAAAATGCCCAGGGTAGCCAGCACAATATTGAAGGAAAAGAACAAATTTAGAAGACCAACAATATTTGACTTCAAGATTTGCTATAACCTACAGTAACCAAGACTGTGCTATTGGCAAATGAATAAACAAATAGGTCAATGGAACAGAGAATATAGACAACCCAGAAACAGACCCACACAAATATGGCCAACTGATCTTTGACAAAGGAGCAAAGATAATAAAAACAGATTAAGAATGCCTTTTCAACATATGGTGCTAGAACAGAGTGGTTATCCTCATAATTAAAAAAAAAATGAATCTAGACACAGACATTTTACCACTCACAAAATTTAACTCAAAATATATTGCATACCTAAATATAAAATGGAAAACTCCTAGACTTCTGGAATATAATATAAAAGAAAATCTAGATCTAGGTGACGTTGGGCATAGCTATGACATTTTAGGTACAACACCAGTGGCATGATGCATGAGACATAATTGATAAGTTGGACTTCAATAACAGTAAAAATTTGTGTTCTGCTGAAGACAATGTCAAGAGAATGAAAAGACAGGCTGAGAAAAATATTTGCAAAACATTTACCTAATTAATGGTTACTATCAAAAATAAACAACTCTTAAATCTCAACAAAAAGAAAATAAGTAACCCAGTTTAAAAAATGGGCCAATGACCTTAATGACACTTTACCAAAGATAATATACAAATGGCAAATAAGTATATGAAAAGATGTACCATTCTATGTCCTCAAGGAAATGCAAATTACAACAGCAAGATATCACTACATAACTATAAGAAGGGCTAAAATCTAGAATGATGACAATATCATATTCTTTTTTTTTTAAAGATTTTATTTATTTACTTGACAGACAGAGATCACAAGTAGGCAGAGAGTCAGACAGAGGGAGAGGAAGCAGGCTCCCTGCTAAGCAGAGAGCCGGATGCGGGGCTCGATCCAAGGACCCGGGATCACAATCTGAGCCAAAGGCCGAGGCTTTAACCCATTGAGCCACCCAGGCGCCTTGACAATACCATATTCTGACAAGTATATGGTGCAACAGAACTTTCATTCATTGCTGATAGGCATGCAAAATATTCAGTCACTTTGGAAGACAGTTTGGAACTTTCTCATAAAACTAGAAATATTTTTACTAAATGATCCAGCAATCTCATTCTTTGGTATTTATTCAAATGAATTGAAAACTTGGGGTGCCTGGGTGTCTCAGTCAGTTAAGCATCTGCCTTCACCTCAGGTCATGATCCCAGGGTCCTGGATCACATTGAACTCCCTGCTCAACAGAGAGTCTGCTTCTCCCGCTCCCCCTCCCCATGCTTGTGCTCTCTCTCGCTCACACTCTTTCTCTCAAATACATAAGTAAAATCTTTAAAAAAAATGAATTGAAAACTTACATCCACACAGAAATTGGAACACAAATATTTATAGCAGCTTTATTCATAATTGCCAAAATTTGAAAGCAACCAAGACATCCTTGAACAGATAAATGAATAAACAGCAGCACATCAGAGAAAGGAATACTATTGAACAAGGAAAGCAGATGAGATAAGCCATGAAGAGACATGGGGGAACATTAAATGCATATTACTAAGTGAAAGAAGCTAACCTGAAAATGCTATTTGTATGATTCCAACTATGTAACATTCTGGAAAAGGCAAAACTATGGGGATAGTAAAAAGATCAGTATTGCCAGGGGCCAGGGTTGGGGAGAAGGGGTCAAGACACAGAGCACAGAGGATTTTTAGAGCAGTGAAAACTACTCTACATATTACCATAATGTTGGATACATGTCATTATACATTTGTCCAGACTAACAAAGTATAACACCAGGAGTGAACCCTGAGGTAAACTATGGACTTTGCATGATTATGATGTCTCAGTGTAGGTTCATAGATTATAACAAATGTACTACTGTGGTGGGGAGTGGAAGTATGTCAATAATGGGAGAGACTTTGAATATATAAAGGATGAGAGTATATAGAGAAATTTCTATAACATAAAATTTTGTTTAAACCCAAAACTGCTCTAAAAATGAATTTTATTATTTTTTAAATAATATAAAGCAAAGATGTAAATTTAAATAATATAAAGCAAACATTAAAGAAGTACCAAAGAGAAGTAAAAAATTCTGAACTATATTGAGAGTTTTACTATATCTTTCTTAGTAATTTATAAAACAAGCACTCAAAAAATCAGTTAAGGACATGGTTTGATAAATTGATTTAATAACACTTGCTTAAAGGACATAAATAAAACACTCAACTAGAGGAAGCACACACAGGACATTTATGGAACTTTAACTTATGATGGCCTTAAGTCAGGTCTCAAAAGTAACTTCAGGATTAAAATCATATTTTAATTTGAGTATATTTTCTGAATATAATGCTAATAAACTATAAATGAATGATATCAATAATACTAACAATGGTAGTACTAGTAATGATACTAATAAGCTGTAAATGAATGATAAATGAAGATAACTAGATAATCTTTACCCTCTTGGAAATTAGGAAATATCTGAAAAATTCGTGAGTCAATCACAAATATTTTTAAAAATAATTGAATAATAAAAATCTATATATTATAATATAAAAACAATAGGCAATGAATTTTTTAAAAGTAAAACAATTCATCAAAAAGGTAAATTTTTTGAAAGAAATTTGATGAATTCCTGGCAAATCTGATTATGAAAATAGAATGGAAAGCACAAATAACCAGTATCAGGAATGAAAATGAGGCAGAATGACAAATGATACAGACTAAAACTATAGTAAGGGAATATTGTGAACAACCCTACAACAGTATATTTGAAAATTTGGAGAAAATGGTCAATTCCTAGAAAAATATGATACTGAAATTACCCTTAAACCTAACATTATAGGCAAGCAACCAGGAAGGAAAAAAATTTTGACCTGTGACAGTATTTTTTAAATTTTAACTTTGTTAGTTAACATACAGTGCAATATTGATTTCTGGAGTAGAATTCAGTGATTCCTCACTCACATACAACACCCAGTGCTCATCAAAAGTGCCCTCTTTAACATCCACCCCCACCTATCTCTCTCCATCCACCCTCAGTTTGTTCTCTATCATTAAGAGTCACTATGGGGTGCCTCAGTGGCTCAGTGGGTTAAGCCTCTGCCTTTGGCTCAGATCATGATCTCAATGTCCTGGGATCAAGTCCCACATCGGGCTCTCTGCTCAACAGGGAGTCTGCTTCCTCCTCTCTCTCTCTGCCTGCCTCTCTGCCTACTTGTGATCTCTCTCTGTCAAATAAATAAAACCTTAAAAAAAAAAAAAGTCACTATGGCTTGTTCCCTCTCTCCCAAATGTCCATCAACTGATGAATGGGTAAAGAAGTGACAGTATTTTTATTTATTTATTTATTTAAGATTTTATTTATTTATTTAATAGACAGAGATTACAAGTAGGCAGAGAGGCAGGCAAGAGAGAGAGAGAGGAGGAAGCAGGCTCCCTGCTGAGCAGAGAGCCCAAGGCCGGGCTCCATCCCAAGACCCTGGGATCATGACCTGAGCCGAAGGCAGAGGCTTTAACCCACTGAGCCACCCAGCTACCCCTAGAAGTGACAGTATTTTTATTTTTTTATTTTTTATTTTTTTTAGTGACAGTATTTTTAAAATCAGAATGTGTCTCACAAAAAATGTGCAAGACCGGGGCGCCTGGGTGGCTCAGTGGGTTAAGCCGCTGCCTTCAGCTCAGGTCATGATCTCAGGGTCCTGGGATCGAGTCCCGCATCGGGCTCTCTGCTCAGCAGGGAGCCTGCTTCCTCCTCTCTCTCTCTGCTTGCCTCTCTGTCTACTTGTGATCTCTGTCTGTCAAATAAATAAATAAAAAAAAATGTGCAAGACCTTATCAGGAAAATTGTAAAACTCTATCAAGAATGTTAAAGAAAAACTAAATAAATTATGAATTGAAAGACTAAATTTCAAAGATTTAAATTGTTCCAAATTAACAGTTAAATCACAAGAAGTATTTATGGGTATTGACAAGCAGAATCTATGATTTTTATAGAAAGTCAAAATCTGCAAATAGCCAAGAGACACTCAACAGGGTGAATAAATTGGGAGAACTTGTCAAACACCATAATTTATTATTAATAAACTCTAATTATAGAGCTGACACAAATAAGACATTGAATATATTGTGGTGTAGTATGGTATAGTATGGTATGGATGCTATGGTATGGATAGGATGAGATGAGATAGGATGGAATGGTAGTAATTCTAGGATAGGGCAGGGTAGGGTAAAGTAAAATAGTAGAGAGAATGAAAACTGATAGTGGCATATATGCTTCATTGATACTATAAGATAGATCGAATTCTAAATCAGTGGGCAATATTCAGGTTGTCAATTTCTTCCTGATTCTGTTTTGGAAGTTTGTAAGTTTTCAAGAATGCATCCATTTCATCTAGGTTGCTTAACTTATTGGCGTATAACTGTTGATAATAATTTCTGATGATTGTTTCTATTTCCTTGGTGTTAATTGTGATCTCTCTCTTTTCATTCATAATTTTATTAATTTGGGTCCTCTTTCTTTTCTTTTGGATTAGTTTGGCCAGTGGTTAATGGATCTTATTGATTCTTTCAAAAAAGCAGCTTCTAGCTTCGTTGATGTGTTCTACTGTATCTCTGCTCTAATCTTGATTATTTCACTTCTTCTGTGGGGTTGGCTTAATTTGTTGTTGATTCTCCAGTTCTTTAAGGTGTAAAGAGAGCTGGTGTATTCTGGATTTCTTAGTTTTTTTGAGAGAGGTTTGGATGGCTATGTATTTCCCCCTTAGGACCGCCTTTGCTGTATGCCATAGGTTTTGGACAAATGTGTCTTCATTCTCATTGGTTTCCATGAATTGTTTAAGTTCTTCTTTGATTTCCTGGTTGGTCTAAACATTCTTAAGCAGGGTGGTCTTTAGCTTCCAAGTGTTTCAATTCCTTCCAAACTTTTTCCTGTGGTTGAGTTCCAGTTTCAAAGCATTGTGGTCTGCAAATATGCAGGGAATAATCTCAGTCTTTTGGTATTGGTTGAGCCCTGATTTGTGACCCAGTATGTGGTCTATTCTGGAGAAAGTTCCATGTGCACTTGAGAAGAATGGGTACTCTGCTGTTATAGGGTGGAATATTCTGTATATATCTATGAGGTCCATTTGGTCCAATGTGTCATTCAATGCTCTTGTTTATTTTTTATTGGTTACTGATTTATTGATTTTCTGTTTGGATGATCTATTACTGAGAGTAGTGTGTTAAGATCCCCTACTATTAATGTATTCATATCAATGTGACTCTTTATCTTGATTAACAGTTGTCTTATGTAGTTGGCTGCTCCCGTATTGGAGGTATAAATATTTACAATTGTTAGACCTTCTTGGTGGATAGACCCTTTAAGAATGATGTAGTGCCCTTCTTTATCTCTGACTACAGTCTTTAGTTTAAAATATAATTTATCTGATATGAGAATCACTATCAAGAACCTCCCAAAAACCAAGACCCAGGACCTGATGGATTCCCTGGAGAATTCTACCAAACATACAAAGAAGAAATAATACCCATTCTACTGAGGCTGTTTCAAAAAATAGAAACAGAAGGAAAACTCCCATACTTTTTTTTATGAAGCCAGCATTACCGTGATCCCCAAACCAGGCAAAGACCCCATCAAAAAGAAGAATTTCAGACCAATATCCCAGATGAAATATGGATGCCAAGATTCTCAGCAAGATCCTAGATAATAGGATCCAACAGTACATTAAAAAGATTATCCACCATGACCAGGTGGGATTTATACATGGGATACAAGGGTGGTTCAACATTTGCAAATTAGTCAATGTGATAGAACAAATCAATAAGATAAGAGAGAAGAACCACATGGTCCTCTCAATTGATGCAGAAAAAGCATTTGACAAGATACTGATTAAAATGATCCTGATTAAAATGATACAAAGTATAGGGATAGAGGGAACATTCCTCAACTTCATAAAATCTATCTATGAAAAACCCACAGCGGATATCATCCTCAATGGGGAAAAGCTGACAGCCTTCCCTTTGAAATCAGGAACACGACAAGGATGCCCACTCTTACCACTCTTGTTCAACATAGTACTAGAATTCCTAGCAACAGCAATCAGACAACAAAAAGAAATAAAGTTATTCAAATTGGCAAAGAAGAAGTCAAACTCTTTCTCGTCACAGATGACATGATACTTTATATGGAAAACCCAAGAGACTCCACCCCCAAACTACTAGAACTCATTCAGCAATTCAGTAATGTGGCAGAATACAAAATCAATGCACAGAAATCAGTTTCTTTCTCATACACTAACAATGAAAATATAGAAAGGGAAATGAGAGAATCGATTCCATTTACTATAGCACCAAGAACCATAAAATACCTGGGAATAAACCTAACCAAAGAGGTAAAGGATCTGTACTCCAGGAACTACTGAACACTCATGAAATATATTGAAGAAGACACAAAAAGATGGAAGACCATTCCATGCTCATGGATCAGAAGAATAAACATTGTTAAAATGTCTATACTGCCTAGAGCAATTTATACTTTCAATGCCATCCCAATCAAAATTCCACCGGCACTTTTCGAAGAGCTGGAACAAACAATCCTTAAATTTGTATGGAACCAGAAAAGACCCTGAATTGCTAAGGAAATGTTGAAAAAGAAAAACAAAACTGGGGGCATCATGTTGCCTGATTACAAGCTTTACTACAAAGCTGTGATCACCAGGACAGCCTGGTACTGGCACAAAAACAGACACATAGACCAGTGGAACAGAATAGAGAGCCCAACTATGGACCCTCAACTCTATGGTCAAATAATCTTTAACAAAGCAGGAAAAAATATACAGTGGAAAAAAGACAGTTGCTTCAATAAATGATGCTGGGAAATTGGACATCTATGTGCAGAAGAATGAAACTTGACCATTCCCTTACACCATACACAAAGATAAACTCGAAATGGTTAGAAGACCTCAATGTGAGGCAGGAATCTATCAAAATCCTAGAGGACAGGGGCGCCTGGGTGGCTCAGCGGGTTGAGCCGCTGCCTTCGGCTCAGGTCATGATCTCAGGGTCCTGGGATCGAGCCCCGCATCGGGCTCTCTGCTCGGCGGAGAGCCTGCTTCCTCCTCTCTCTCTGCCTGCCTCTCTGCCTGCTTGTGATCTCTCTCTGTCAAATAAATAAATAAAAAATCTTTAAAAAAAAAAAAAATCCTAGAGGACAACATAGGCAGTAACCTCTTCGACATCAGCCACAGCAACTTCTTTCAAGATATGTCTCCAAAGGCAAAGGAAACAAAAGCGAAAATGAACTTTTAGGACTTCATCTAGACAAAAAGCTTCTGCACAGCAAAGGAAATAGTCAAAACAGACAACCCACGGAATAGGAGAAGTTATTCTCAAATGACATTACAGACAAAGGGCTGATATCCAAGAGCTATAAAGAACTCCTCAAACTCAACACACACAAAACAGATAATCCCATCAAAAAAATGGGCAGAAGACATGAACAGACACTTCTCCAAAGAAACGTACAAATGGACAACAGACACAAAAAATGTTCATCATTATTAGCCATCAGGGAGACTCAAATCAAAACCACATTGAGATATACCACCTTACACCAGTTAGAATGGCCAAAATCAACAAGACAGTAAACAACAAGTGTTGGAGAGGATGTAGAGAAAGGAGAACCCTCTTACACTGTTGGTGGGAATGCAAGTTGGTGCAGCCACTTTGAAAAACAGTGTGGAGATTCCTCAAACAATTAAAAATAGAGCTACCCGGGGCACCCGGGTGGCTCAGTGGTTGGGTGTCTGCCTTCGGCTCAGGTCATGATCTCAGGGTCCTGGGATCGAGCCCCACATCGGGCTCTCTGCTCAGTGGGAAGCCTGCTTCCCCCTCTCACATTCCCCCTGCTTGTGTTCTCTCTCTCTCTCTCTCTCTCTGCTAAATAAATAAATTATCAAAATCTTAAAAAAAAAAAATAGAGCTACCCTATGACCTGCAATGGCACTAGTAGGTAGTTACCCCAAAGATACTGATGTAGTGAAAAGAAAGGCCATCTGTACCCCAGTGTTCATAGCAGCAATGGCCGCAGTCACCAAACTGTGGAAAGAACCAAGATGCCCTTCAGCAGATGAATGGATAAAGGAGATATGGTCTATATATACAATGGAGTATTATGCCTCCATCAGAAAGGGTGAATACCCAACTTTTGTATCAACATGGATGGGACTGGAAGAGATTATGCTGAGTGAAATAAGTCAAGCAGAGAGAGTCAATTATCACAGGGTTTCACTTACTTGTGGAGCATAAGGAATAACACAGAGGACATGGGGAGATGGAGAGGAGGAGTGAGTTGGGGGAAACTGGAGGGGGAGATAAACCATAAGAGACTATGGACTCTGAGAAACAAACTGAGGGTTTGGGAAAGGAGGGAAAGGTGTTGGGTGAACCTGGTGGTGGGCATTATAGAAGGTACATATTGCATGGAGCACTGGGTGTGGTGCATAAACAATGAATTTTGAAACACTGAAAAAAATTAAAGTTAATTTTAAAAAATCAGTGGGCAATAGACTTTTCAATAAATTTACTTAAGTGATTATCTATGCAAAAAACTAATTATGTCCACATTAAAGACCTAAATATAAGAAGCAAAAATATAAAACTTATAGAAGACAATGTGGCAGAATATAACATTGGATATCTAATTATTTCTTTAAAAATACTCATCATCTTGATAAATATATTTACATTAAAATTAAAAATCTCTATAAATCCAAAAATATAATAGTGAACAATAGCCTATAGAGATGGAAAAGGTATTTGTTACGTATATCCAACAAAGGTCTCATATCCAAAATATATAAATAATTCCTGAAAGTCACTAAAATACAGCCTAATAGAATAAATAATATTTTTTAATTTAAAAAAATTTTTTTAATGTTTAAAATTTTTAAAATTAAAAAAAAAAATAAATAGCCTAATAGAAAATAAAAAACAAGAAGCTCTAACATATTTTTCACCAAAGAAGATATCCAAGTAACTTGTGAACATATAAAAAGGTACTTAATCTCATTTTGTAGTACAGAAATGCAAATTAAATCTGCAAAGTACAAAAAAAAAAGCCTCAAAAACCTAATTGTTGGAAAACACATAACCAATAAGACTCATATTTTGCTGATTGAACTACAATTTGGTACTACCATTTGGAAAGCAGTTTTACATGTGGATTTGAAGATATGCATTTCATATGATCCTTCAATTACATTCCTAAATGCTTGCCCTATAGAAACTTGTACAAGGATAGAGTAGTGTTTTTCTTAATAGTCCAAAACTAGAAACAGCCCATGTGTCTGACAACAATGGAATGAATAAATTCTAATACATCTATGCTGTGGGATACAGTATGATTCTGAAAAATAATGAACTGCATCTATACACAGCAACATAGATGAATCTCACCAACAATACTGAACAAATGAACACAAGAGAATACCTACAGGATTGTAGCAAGCGAAGCTTGCTTAATACATAGGTAGGAAAGTTTTATAAAGGAAGTCAAGAAAATCAATGTTATAAAATTCAGCATAATGGTTATCCCTAAGAGAAGAGAATTTTGAGCAGGACTTCTCATGTGCAAGTTGTGTTCTGTTTTTTTTTGAATGATCAGAGGTTACATGGAACATGTATTTATATGTGTATTTATATAATAATTTTAAACAATGTATGCATAATTTATATAATATATAATCTTTACGTGTTTTAAATTACTTATAAAGCTTGAAATTCTAAATACCTGCTATATGCAATATTTTGTGTATATTGTATATCTCATAACAAAATAAAAATGATAAAAAGAGCTCTCTGTGCTCACTTGACAACAAATATACTAAAAATGGAATAATATAGAGAAAATTAGCATGGCCTCTGTACCAGGACAAAATGCAGATTCATAAAGTGTTCCATATTTTGCTTTCCTTTCTAATGTAGAGCAATGACAAAACTTTGTCTCTAATAAGCAAAGTGACTTGACCAACTGAAGTCCCTTCCAGCTGCAAATCCCACCCCCAATTTTTCCCCTTAAAAAAAAAATCTTCCCCAATTCAATATTTATATAAGTAGGTTAAAGCCAAAATTTAATTATGTGGGGAAGACGGGTAATGCCTATCTTGACTTTTTTTCCTCACTAGGAGGCCCTGATTCATTTACAAATGAATTTCTGCTACATAAAATAAAAATCTATCTTTTTAAACAAAATATAATGAAAGATAAAAATTCTGCATTAATAAAGTATACACTTAGAAGGCTCTAAAATATTTAGTCTATAGGGCTACTTGTTTAAGTGATTACCTATGGAAAACAACAAGTTTGGAACCAGGATTATTAGTCTCTAATATGTTTGTCATTCAGATTGTGAAAGAGGAGCACTTCGGTGGTTCAGTCCCTTAAGCATTCGACTCTTGATTTAGGCTTTGCCCTGAGTGTTGTGAGATTGAGCGTGGAGTTGGGTTCCATGCTGGTTGTGGAGCCTGATTAAGATTCTCTCTCTTTCTCTCTATTCTCTCCCCATCTGCCCCTCCCCGCCTTCTCTCTCTCTCTCTCTCTCTCTAAAAATGATGGTGAAGGAAAATTATTTTTACTTATATTTACTAGTTTTGTTATAGAGCAAGCAATATTTTAATATATATTCAGTATTTTATGTGATGTTAGCTCTGTGTGTAACAGAAGCATATCTGTATTCTTATTTGACAGGTAGAGAAATCATTAGAGGCAGAAATTAATAGTCAGTGAGAAATGCATTATGAAAATATAAACATATATATAAGTATTTCTGTTTTATAGCTATAAAAATGATTACAATGATACAAAAAATGTTTAATTGGATCCATCAAGCCTCTATCATTAGTATATCCATATAATTCCACTTACTGAGTTCTTTTGAAATAAAACTAGTAAAGGAACTCAACCATATATTTGGACCATGATCAATAAATATACATAAATGAATAGAATTAGTGGTATCTTTTTACCAGAGCAGAAGCTTTTATATATGGCAAGAACCTGAAGTCCAACTATACAAACAAACAAACAGAAAACAGGTCACAGTAATATTTATTTGGCCACTATAACCACGTTATTTTGAAAGCCAACCTGCTTACATCACCAGCCTATGCATTATTCTATTGGGTGGGCCCTAGTTTGGATGACCTACTGTAGTAACACTCCCTAAGGGAGTCCAGGTTGGATAGGAGAATAGTTTCCAAGAGTAATTAAATTAAGAGAGTGAAACAGGAGAGAATCATGTCAATGGAATCTCCTTCATGGTTATTACTGAGCAATTGCTAAAAATTATTTGAAATAACTTGAAATCAATTAGGACTGTGTGTCCTTGTTATCTTTTGAAAATTAACTTTTCTTTATTAAAGACACACTAAAATCCTCATATATTATGAAGTAGAATACATTAAAAAAATACCTGTTATAGATTTAGAATTCTTTGAACAAGGACTTCCTGGACTCCCCCAGAAAATTGTTCTGTCTAGTTTTGTGGTTAATCCTGGGATCCTTCCAGTGACTCCCTGGAACCTTGATCTTGTCCTGGATTTAGAGACTCTTACAGATAGTCTCACCTCAAGGATAGCTAAGTCTTGGCCCATGGCAACTGAGATAGCATTAAGGCGATGTATAATCAGGTTCATTTAACTTAAAAAATAGCAAAATTGCTAGAGTTATTAGATCCTTAATACATGTCAGGTATGATATGTGTTCTGTTACTTTATCATACACATTTTAGGAGTAAAAAACTGAGGCAGAGAGAAGGTAGATAATTTGCTCAACTTTGCACAGTTAGTAAGTGAAAACACCAACTTATTGTGTGCAAGATAGATGTTAGGCAAATAAATGACTAAAGTGTAGACTCTCCAATACAGGCTGAATTGATTTATCCTAGAATTAACTTCTCATATGTCACAATTTTAGAGGCTTTTCTAGTGAAAAACTAAGTGGTGTGCTAGATTCATCAGAAATACAGAAAGCAATCTTAGGCAATGGCTACCAGGTAGTTCTAAAAGCAATATTCTATTAACACTTATTATAACTTAGAAATGGGTAAATCTGCCAATGTCATGACAGTGAAGGATGAGTATTATAGATTTTTCCTTTTAATCTCAGGTTCCAATACAGCTTGGTATAGCAGTGTTACTGATCCTGTCATTTAAAACATTTACATTTTGTTTATCATGGATTTTTCCATTAACTTTTATTTTAAAATATTACATTAAATATTATTTACCTTGATTCCTGAGATTCTTGTCACCCCCTTAAATTTTATGCCCAAAGTAAAATATTTCATTTGCCCCCACTTGACTTACCCTAGTCCTGGTCTTGGTTAACAGTAAACATGGAGACACATTATGCATTAATATGACTATACGTATGACTATATCACTTTAACAACCTGCAATTTTCTTGACTTATGTGGCTCTCTCAGAAGAAATTAAGGAACCACTCTTTATGTAGTATATGGTGCTCCACTGTAAAGATAGTGAGATTCAATTCAACTGGCCAATACAAATGGCAAAGCGTATCCTTTCAAGTAGAATTATATGCAAGTTGAATACAAAAGGCTTGTTATAATTGGTTAAAACACACAACTACATCAACTTTGTGAAAGAATGTTTCTGTTATTCCAGAGGGAGTCACAATTTTCAGTATTATCGAATTGCTCTATTTAAGTATCTGCAAAATCTATAGATTTTAAAGGACAATTTAGTAACTAACTAACTTCTCCTTTGCTTTCCTAAAGGTCATTCATATAATTTATGTATCACCCAACCCCCAAATTGACAAATTTTGAGAATTAATCTAAATGTCAGAAACTAGCAAGTATTTTTCATTCTAGTACTTTTACCTAGCCTCTCTACCATAAAATATAATGAAATATGTAAAGGAGTGATTAGTGCTGCATTTGGCCTTTGACCCTTACATACAGCTTTGGCTCTATTCCCAAAATTTCTGTTTTTAAAGTTTTGCAACAACAATCTTCTTTATTCATGAAGTCATTTTCCTTAATGATCAATTACATATATATTTAGATATATTTTAAAAGAATAGGAAAGTAGCTTGTCACACACAAATGGATCTTAGAGAGTTACTGGTTCCATGCCAATGCTATCAACTTTCCAGCAACAGATTGGATTGGTTAAGGAAGAAGCCATAAACACCCTATCAACAAGTATTTATACAGATGTTAATGAATTTAAAATTCTGTTAGTGTAACATTTATGCCAAACTCCAATTTTATTTGTGCTTTATTTGTGAGGTATGATGCAATAACTTCTTTTAATAAACATGTACAGACTGCTTATACTTTAAAATGGAAACATATTTTTAGTGTTTCCAGCATGAGATACATAGAATCAGCCATTTATCAAAGTTACCAATAATATTTCCATTGCACATAGCATTTTGCTCATCATGCAACTATGTCCTCCAAAAGCTTTTGGTAAAAAGATGAACTCATTTCTATCTGTGAAACAAGAATACGTTTTTAGTATATTACTAAGAAAGGCCATTAAGGGAAAAGAAAATAGTCATGGGAAAATTGCCATATGTATTTAAAATATAAATAATTAGCTTTTTTGTGTGTCCCAAATGATAATTGAATCTTAATCTCCCTCTGTGTAGGATATTTATGCTATACTGAAATTTTAGAAAACATTTATTTGAAGCATATGGGTTTAATGAACACTTATTTTATTTTTCATGAAGAAAAGAATAATATTTCCATTAATTTCAAAAGAAACTTCATCTCTTTTAGTGAACTTCTTAAAGCTGAACTGCTTTCCTCTAGGATTGTGTACACTGTGAACATTTTATAAAGTAGCCTTATATGATGGAGTAGTTTTGTTGTTGTTGTTGTTTTAATTTGCCATCCTTGGTTGTCAGTTTTTATCCCAAACTAGTTCTGACTTTCAGAGCTGAAGTTTCTATTATAATGATTAAGTTAGTTATAAATAGGAATGTATTACCCTCCATAATGCACAGGTCTGTCTGCACACTAAAAATCTAAATTCTAGCTCTACATTTGTCAGGACACTGACAGACCATTAACCAATTATGACAATTATTCCATTATTTCACAAATATTTTTGAACACTATCTTACTTATACCCCTTAAAGAGCTTATTTATACTAGGCAAAACTGACACATGAATAGCAAAATAAAATATAATGTAATAAATGCTATTACGGAGTCTCTATAGGAACTTTTAGAGGGCATCTGCAACTTAATTTGAGTAAGGAATGCAGTGTTGGGAGATCAAGGACTTAACACAAAGAACATAATTTCCAAACTGTCATGTCATGAAGTTATGAAGAAAAAAAAATACCATTGGCAAAAGTGAGTAATCTGAAGCATAAGCTTATAGGCAGAAGAGACCATTTTGAGTAATTCTAACAGATCTGAGTGTCTGAGGCAAGAACCTAACAAATGTGTCTGAAGTTGTTACAAAAAAATGAACATTATCCAGAGGCAATGGAGATCCAGAGTTTAACGTTTGAAGCAGTGTAATTAGATTTGTATTTTAGCAAGGTCATTTGCAGTATGGAGATATATACATGGAAACAAGACCAAAGGAAAACAAAAACAAAAACACCCCAAAAACAAAAAACAAAAAAACAGTGAGAGGGCTCTTACAGTAATTCAGAAAAAATGATGGTTGTCTGACATAAATTAGTGACAAGAGAAATCCAGGAAATATGAGATTGAAAAGAATTTAGGAGGTAAAGTATGCAGTTGTAGGGTGAGGATGAATACTGGTTCATACAAGACTCTGGTTTCTGACTTACACATTGACAATGGTGGTAGCATTATGGGACCTTGGAAAAGGTAGGATAATACATGAGTTCAGCTTTTTTAAAAGCTCAGTTTAAATTACCTGTGGGATGTCTAAGTGGCAAAGCTTTGGATGGATATGTATTTCAAAAGGAAATAATGGAAGTGATTGAAGAAATTGAATGAATATCCTCATACGGGAAAAGTATAGCCTAAGAGTTAATGAAGCCAGGTTTGAACCCTAGAAAAGAATCATGAGATGAGAAGGGATAGCAAGGGAAAAGGAGGCCTTGAAGGAGGCAGGTTTAGACAAAAGGTGTGAAAAAGAAAAAACAAACAAACAAACAAAAAACACAACACAATAAAAAACCAAGGAGAGCGCAATGAAACAAAATCCAAAAGAAATAAGACTTTTAAGAAGGAAGGGGTGGACAACAATGCATAATAACATTAAAGAGAAGTCAGTAAGATAACTTCAAAAAGTCCCAAAGATTTGGCAATACTAATGATCTTAGTGTGAACAGTTCCAGTGAAATGGTGTGAAGAAGGAGGCATCTTGCAATGAGCTGAAGCATGAATTGTAATAAGTCAACAGAAACTGGTCTTTGTCTACCATTTCAAGAAGTTTATCTGATTAGGGAAGGAGAGAGAAGAGTAGCTAAAGGGGAAGCTAAAAGCCATTTTGACAGGTACTAGAAATACAGAGGAAAAGAAAGTACTGATGGATAAGAGATCCTAGATTCTATAAAAAGGTTAAGATTCAGAGCAGAGTTAAAAGCACTGTGTTTAGAAGAAATTGTGCTTCTTCCACTGTGATAGGTGAGAAAGGTACCTTTGCACTTACATCACCACAAAGAAGCCTGTTCACTCCTTTCAAAATGGAGCCTGAAATAAAGTGGATAGTGGGGATGGAAAGGAGGAGCCAGTTATTAGCAACATACCCAGCAGGTAGACTAGATCTAGTTTCTGATTAGATGTTGGTACTGTAGGGAGTGAGCAGCCAAGGTTGACTCCAGAATACCTGGTCTGGATGACTTGGGAATTCAGGAGGCAAAATATACTTAGTAGAATTATGATGGTTAAAAACAAGTTGTGATTCTGAAGTTCAGCTGGATATGAGAATAGGAATAAAATAGAGGCTGGTGATATGTAGTCCTCTGGGCTGCCAGTCCCATCAGGTAATACACAATGTCTATCTGGCTGACTATCATCAGAAGTCAGCACAGTGCCAGGCAAGGAGTGGGGTGGGGGTGAGGGTCCTGGATACTTGAATGAGGAACACATCTAAAGGAATCTATAAAGAAGCATGAAAGGGAAACTTGAGAGTTTTAAGACAAAAGAAATGACCCATGTAGTTGAAGTCAGCAGAGAGGTCAATTAAGATGAAATAATTGTGTTTGTTAGATTAAGACAGTTCTTAATAAGGACAATTTCAATTGGATTAAATTAAGGTGGATTTGGAAAGTGAAGAAGTAGAAACAAGGAGTAGACGTCTCTTAAAAGAATTTTGTTAACCAATAGCTTTTAGTGTGAAAGGGGAAGTTTTAAAAGAGTGCAGAATTTGTCCCTGAAAACTTATATCTTATTTTATGAGTTTATTGAATGGGAGATATGAACCTAGGGGAAAATGACTTGTAGTTTAGAAGATATTTAGCAATAAATTTGTATGCCTAGAGAGAAAGTTGCTCCTTTTGAAACTACAATAAGAACTGAAATCAAACAATAGGCAAAAGAAAATATTTGCACCAGTGATAATAAATAAAGGATTATGAATGGTCAGTTAAAAATGGAAATGGAGGGACGCCTGGGTGGCTCAGTTGGTTGGACGACTGCCCTTGGCTCAGGTCATGATCCTGGAGTCCCGGGATCAAGTCCCGCATCAGGCTCCCAGCTCCATGGGAAGTCTGCTTCTCCCTCTGACCTTCTCCTTGCTCATGCTCTCCCTCACTGTCTCTCTCTCAAATAAATAAATAAAATCTTTAAAAAAAAAATTAAAAAAATGGAAATGGAAATGCTAGGAACTGGGGTGAATAAGAAAGTATTTTACATTATTTGATTTATAATTAATAAGTAATCGTGGAATAACATTCAATCTCACTAGCAGTAAAAAGTGTATAGATTAGGGCCACATTGGACAATATTTGTGTCATATTATCGAGAACTTTAAAATATTTAACATCCCAGTGTTCACCAAGGACTCAGTGAAATTAGTAATCTCATATAATCTATGGTAAATTGGTGAAAGCTTTTACAACTATTTGACCATATAGATTATATCAAGTTTCTCAAAATATTTCTAGTTTTAGAGATGTTATCTTTTTTTTAAAGATTTTATTTATTTGACAGAGAGAGATCACAAGTAGGCAGAGAGGCAAGCAGAGAGAGAAAGAGGAGGAAGCAGGCTCCCTGCTGAGCGGAGAGCCTGATGTGGGACTCAATCCCAGGACCCTGAGATCATGACCTGAGCTGAAGGCGGAGGCTTAACCCACTGAGCCACCCAGGTGCCCCTAGAGATGTTATCTTTACTTCCACCTGAAAAACAGATCAATTAAATAGATAATTAGAAACCTATCATGTAACAGGCTGGTACATCATAGTGTATAACCACTAATATTATGTTTAGGATGAGATTTCCATTACATAGAATACATTTGATATATACTAATAGAAAAATAGAATGCCTAGAATACATATAATTTTATGTAAACAAAACCCAAAAAATCTATTAAAGAACTACGAGTAAATGCCTTAAAAATATTATTCAGTGATTATCTTTGGATAGTGGGATTTTTGTGGATTTTCTTTCCTTTTTTTTCTTTTTGACTTTTTACTTTTCTGCATTTTCTAAATTATCTGTAATAAGAATGTATTCATTTTATAAAGAAAAGTTTAACAATTTGTTTAAATAAAATTATTCAAATTTTTGTTTTGAAGAAAAGGAGTAAATGTAGACAGCAGTAACTAGGCTAACAGCAGGAATCAAAGGAAAGACCTTTTTCCTTCTGTTATGATTCCAGAAATTCATGAAGCAAGACTCAGAAAAGTAGGAAAGGACAGGAAGTAAAGCGGTTTGAGTTCTGCAGGTAAAATGGTGCCTCTTCTACAACTGAAAGATTTTACTGGACAGCCTGAGTAATGACAAGCACCCATTAAGTAATCCAAATTGCCATTATTCTTCCTATGTGAGATGCTAAAAACAGAACTACTTCTACAAGTTTAAAAGAGTTAATCTTATTTTCCTCTTCTCAATGACAGGAGTAATCCTGAAATGGTTTAGCCAAAATGGAATCAATTTCTTCAGTATGTAAATTACAGTATCTTCAAGTACATCCAGCCAACTTCACCAATATGCTTGTTCTGTTATTACACTTGAGCACACGCCAATCTACCAATCTATGCCTTAGGGTGAAAATGGTTAATATGAACTGGATCCTTACAGTGAAATCTCTCATCTTTACTCAGGGATTGTTTTTTAGAACCTTAGCTGAACTCTGATGTAAAACCATTTAAGGTTTACGGAGTGTTATCAGAGAGTAAAATCGTTACAAAAGGATTCTCTACTTATCAAGAGTAGTTAAGTTTCTAGCTATAGGCTCAGTTGATTATCAGTGGCCACTCAGTTTTTTCTGTCACGGCACTTATGGGTCCAACATTTGGTCTGGTCAACCAAGAAAGGGGGGTAAAAGGCTGGGACTTCGCCAGGGAAAAGACTTAATGCTGTGCAGTAATGGGAAGTGACAATGCCAAAGGTTCCCTCTGTTGGATTCTCTTATAGTTTCTGTATACCTATATGGCCACTTATCAGAATGGTGTCTGCTCATGGATTCAATGGTCAGCCTTTGCATGTGAAGCAATTGTTCCTTCAATATAGCAGGTATGGAGGGATTGGCTTAAGCTTAGGATACAAAGGATATGGCCATCTTAGAAACATAAGGTGGCATGAGAAGCAACAGCAAGTTAACTTTGCTAAGTAACACGGAGTCTAGAGAAAAAACATGCTGATTTTTATCTTTTCTAAGAATTGGCTACAATATCTCTAAACTAGAGTCATTTTACTAATTTCAGCAACAATTTTTAAGGAAAAAATCTACATGGTAGAGGTAGCACCCCTGGCATGTTCAGAATGACAAATGCTAACCTTGTATGTATATGTATGACTGCGTGTAGCACATGCACCAAGCATTCGAAGCAGGCCTTGCACCATGCTTCATTTGTTTACCAAACAACTTGAAGGTATGCAGTGTACAAAGATCTATAGTGAAAGAATTAATAAATTAACATATAAAATATTAGGTCTTAAATTATAGGATTCTTGTTAGTTTGATTACCATGCATTAGTTTTCAAGAGGGGCCTATCTCTGGTGTACTATCATCAGTCAATCCTACCAAGCTAATAAGTCTCTAAACACGAAAATGCCTCCAAATGAGATCTAGTCCATGAAGGAAGGCTCTAAAACAGCAGGTCTTTGGTGTAATTCTGAAAAGCATGGCATTGTTGTAGCAGAACATCTACAGATTTTTTTTTAAATGACACAAATGTATAAATTTTACATATAAATACAAGGGTTGGATTTTTAATTTTCTTTTTTCTTTTTCTTTACTCTTATATAGTTGTTACCTTATATTCTTACCTTATATAACTTCTCCCCTTGCATATTTTCCATATCCATTTATATTATGCTTCCTTTCCTCCTTTCTTGAAATGGCTACTCTGGCATAAGCACAGGTTCCCTAAACTTTATATAATTATATTCCTCGCTTAAAATATTGTATTAGTTGGGGCGCCTGGGTGGCTCAGTGGATTAAGCCGCTGCCTTCGGCTCAGATCATGATCTCAGGGTCCTGGGATCGAGTCCCGCTTCGGGCTCTCTGCTCAGCAGGGTGCCTGCTTCCCTCTCTCTCTCTCTCTGCCTGCCTCTCCGTCTACTTGTGATCTCTCTCTGTCAAATAAATAAATAAAATCTTTAAAAAAAAATAAAAAAAATAAAATAAAATATTGTATTAGCTTACACAAACCAAGCTTAGTTTTATATACAAAATTAAAACTCTGTTTCAAATACCCTCAATAAAATTTATGAATTCTATATACATACAAGTTTAGTGCAAGAACTAGACTTTAAAATAAGCCTCAAAAGACATCATAGTGGACAGATATTCTTTTTATACTAGAATTTTACTATCTACCAAGAATAATTCTTTGAATTTTTAATTTAAAAGCTAAAAAAAAAGCAAGTCCTGAAAGATGTTGGCTACATTGAACCATTGTCTTTATTTTTAAAAATAGGTGACTTTGAAACTCAAGCAGGAAAATTACTTAATCTGTAAGTGACAGACATTTTTCTTACAGATGATTATGCTCCCATGAATTAGTTTGTTTTTCTTTTGATGAAATTGTTTGTCTAGACTGATCTACTTAGCCAAAATTTGATCTCTTTTAAATAACAAATAGAATTTCCATATTTTTCCCCAGGCAAGAAAGAAGAATTTATCTACAAGGATGCCACTCCGAATGAAAAATTAGAAAGGAGTAAAGAATACACATACCAATGGCTTCACACACAGGTTGGGATTCATGAAACAACTAATTCGAGAAATATGAAATGGTGAGGTCATTTCCTTTAAATTAGATTTTTGTATTGCAAACATACCTTGAAAAATGAAACCTAGGTTAATTGTGCTAAAACAAACATGACTTTATAGCCAAAGGCCAGTACACCCATTGCCAGGTTATAAAAGGCCTCTTCTTTGGAATAGATTTAATCACTCTTTATATTTTTCACCTTAAAATGTTTGAGAGTTCTGTTTCTGTAATGCTTAAAACCAACAGATGAAACACACAAATGATTCTATTTTATAAAGTAAAATGTGTGGTATCAATAAACTGTTTATAAATATAGTATATATGGGAGATTATATTTTGTTTTGTGTCATTTCTATCATTTACATTTGACAGTTAAATTTATAATTCAACACTGTGCCTCCACTTTACCAGTCATATAACTAATTTCCAGTGATGTCTCCATGCTTCAGTTTCCACTCCTTTATAGTGAGGTGGTAGTATCTTATCTATCTCACAAGGTAGAGGTACGATCACAAGGTTGAGGATGTCAAATGTTTATATCCCTCAGTAACAAACAAGGAAACATGAAGATAATAGGTAATCAATTAATTTTTGTTACATTAATGTACGTATTAGTTTGCTACCACATAACAAAATACCATAGATTGTGTGGCTTAAATAACAGAGATTTATTTTCTCACAGTTTTGGAGGGTATAAGTTCAAGATGGAGTTAGCAAGTTTGGTTCTTTGGAGGTCTGTCTTCATGGTTTGCAGAGGGCCACCTTCTCACTGTGCCCTCACACAATCATCCTTCCATCTCTGTTTTCTATGTTTTAATCTCCTCTTCTTATAAGGACACTAGTTATATTGGATTAGAGCCTACCCATATGACCTTATTTTACTTTAATTATCTCTTTTATGGCTCTATCTCCAAATACATCACATTATGAGGTATTGAGAGTTAGGACTTTAGCATATCAATTCTGACGAAACAAAATTCAGCCCACAGCCATGTGGTATAATGCATAATGCTAAAAATGCATAAAAGCTAAAAATCAACATAATGTGGTATAATATATATGCATAACCACTGAACCAAAGTTTTAGGGAAATAAAAGTCTAGAAATAATAATATTTTTGGCATAATTTTTCAAAACTTTCATTTTATCTACATATATCCATAAAATAATAAAAAATAAAAATAAAGTAAGAAAATAAAGAAGTGCTATTATAAACACACACTAAATATATAAATCAATATTGAATCTAAATGTAGATAATGCTTTGGAATGTTTCCAGGCATTCTATAGAATATAATCTCCAATACATATGATATAATGTAATAACTATTTAAATGACTAACAAAATACAACAATTATGAAGGTTAAAAATTAATTTAGAAGCAGGTTAAATATGTAAAAAATGAAATTTCTTTTTATAATATATATATAAATTGAGACTTTCATATGTGGTCAATTCCATCCATGTAATTCCTTTAAAAATATGGAAAAGGAAGTGAAGACTGAAAGTGAAATTAAAACAACATTTTATAATCTGGATTATTTTGTATTATTTAATTGTGAGAAAAGAAAGTAGGAGTAAAGCAATCAGCATTTGGGAACTTTTATTTTACTAAGTACTCCAATTAATACAAGCACAATTTCTTTTATGTTGGTATAAATCACTTTAGTGTAATTCATTAGATGATATCCTTAGAACTATAAACAAATGAAAACATGGAAATTGGTATATATCTTTGCCTATACTTTAGTATATTTATTTTATATATTTAATAAAACTATTACTTCCATTTTTTTAGATTACTAATTTCTCCCAAACTTTTTGGTGGGCATTTCTTTCATGTTCTTCTTCTACATTTAAATAATAATATAATCTTTGTTTTTCTCTCTCTGCAGCAATCACTTCTTGCCTGAGTTAGATCCAGATGTACTTAATGGTGGAAGAGTTCAGCTTGTGGTAAGAAATATGCTTAAAGTTACAGAAAAATGTTGTATATGCTCATCCTCAGTAACTGACACTTTAAAATATGTCCATAATTAGTGTAAATTATGAAAATATCACAACTCAATCTTTTTGGGGTAATCTCAAAATACTATACATTAAAATAATAACCTGTAATAATAACATGTTTTCTTGATTTGTAATATAACTTTAAAATCTGCTGTTACTTTAAAATATTGATTCTATATGGTAGATTTAAAAATATTAACTTGCTACCATATTTAAACTAACGTGACTCTGAACAGGAATTGCATAATGAACTTATTTACTTGAATATTTTAAGAGTAGGATACTGAGAGAAATACACTCTCACAACTTAGAAAATCAAAGCAGATAAAAATTAACAATTAATTGTAAACTCAACCACTCTAAGTAATAAAGTGTAAATTACTGAAGCTTTAGGAACAACCAAGTTCTAAACGTGGTGACCAGAATGTAAACCTCTAGACAATATAACTGTATGTGCATTGTTAAAGTCAATTGTACTATAGGCTATTAGAAGGAAGACTATGTTAACAGAAGAAGAATGGCCAGTGTGGAGTCTAGAGAAATGGAGCCCACAAAACAAGAAATTTTCAGTGTGTTTCCAGAAATTTCCAGAGAAGAGGGTACCCTAACCAATGATAGAAGTGTACGGCCTCCTTAGCAGTTGAAAATGGATGCCTCAGGTGACCCTAACTTTATGACACCTTCCCTTTATATCAACCAATTAATACTCCTTGCTCAGATTCTACGTTCACCAAGAAACTGATTTTAATTTAGCTTGCCAAGTAGAATTTAGCATAAAAAGATAATAATACACTTTCTAATACATCTAGTATGATGGTATCCAGAGCAGTTATATTCATAATTCTCATGAACAATTCATTCAAGGAATTTTCCTGAAAAGGAGCAAAATTAGGGCAATAGCTAAAATTAATGTGTTTATAAAAATATTTATAGAACCTATGCACAAGTTTGAAATAATCATTAAACAAATATTTCCTTGCATTTTAATACAGGCTCATCTGGCAAAGTGGCATGTAGATTGCCCTAGGAAAATTGATATTTCAAGCAATGAACACCATGCATATTACTAACAATTGCACACAGAGTGTTGAGTTGTCACTTTGGAGCAAGAATGGGGAATATAAAAGTCCCAAGGAATGCCAGGATAAAGAAACTGATATTAACATTGAATGATTATACTTCTAAAAATGAATGCAAACAGACTGGATAGATTTCTAATTGAAGTGGTTCTATGAGAGGGGTGCCTGGGTGGCTCAGTTGGTTAAGCATCCTACTCGTGATCTCAGCTCAGGCCTTGATCTCAGGTGATGAGTTCAAGCCCCACAATGGGCTCTATGCTGGCCATGGAGCCTACTTAAAAAAAAAAAAAAAAAAAAAAAGATGGTTCTATGAGATTAATGCTTTGACATTAATCTCCTACTTCTGTATCCCATTGTATTATACTATGTTCAAATATATGACAATGACATAGCAATGATAAATGCTTTTTTGATATTGAAGAGATATAGGTGAATACAAAAACAAAGTAAATGATGGTAGAACAGAAATAAGTTTTTTGTTTGTTTCTATTTTCATGTAAATGGAGGTAGGAGAAGGGATTAAAGACTTATGTCAAAAGGATACTGGACTAATTGAATGCCCAAAATAGATATCTTGCAGAGTCGTGGGAATGTGTTGGGAAACCGGAGGCAGATAATTGCACATTTGGGACCAGGCCATAACTAAAAGTAAAATTAAAGAAAAAAATCTGCAACTGCTGCCACTTTTCCTCCAAGACATAAGGAAAACACCCATAATAAAAGGATAGAAAATCATGAAACAAAAATGATCAAATTTTAATTAAAACAAGTATGAATATGTTAATAAGCCTACTAAAAATTCTATCTAGGGTGCCTGGGTGGCTCAGTTGGTTGAGCGACTGCCTTCAGCTCAGGTCATGATCCCGGACTTCCAGGATCGAGTCTTCATTGGGCTCCCAGCTCCTTGGGGAGTCTGTTTCTCCCTCTGACCTTCTCCTCTCTCATGCTCTCTCTCACTCATTCTCTTTCAAATAAATAAATAAAATCTTAAAAAAAAATTCTATCTATATAAAATATTACCATTGAAATAAACTATGGACTGGACATCGTAAAAGAGAGACATAGGGAATTGAAAGATTATCTACAAAGGAATAATAATTATATTGACAGCTGACATTATAGCAGAAACAATGCATACCAAAAAAGAATGGAGTCACTTCTTAATAACAGAGATAGATATAAATATTATCCAGAATACTCTCCAGTAACCTTCAAGAGTAAGAATAAGATATAATAAAACATTCAAATTCTGGGTTTTAAAGAAGCTAATAAATAACATCTCTAAGATCAAAGTATTTTGTGTGGCAGACAGGAATAAGAAAAATGAAAATAAGATATCATTTTACTTATTTCCAAATATATTATCAGAAGACATGCCACAGAGCCATATAATTGTATTGCTGATTAACTTTATCATCCAAAACTCCAGGATTTTTCTGTAGAAGACAGTCCTGGTTCAGGTTCTCCAGGAAACATATTCTGAGATTCTTGTACTTGAGTGCAGAACATTTGTTGGAGAAGGCATTCAGAAACAACTCCTTTGAGGGGTGAAAGAAGCATAATTGAGCAGAGGGAAAAGGTAAAATTCAATAGAGTTGCAGGAGAGGAAGTGAGCTCCAGGGGTGTGAAGGCCCTTCTAAGCTGTCCCAGCTTGAGGCAAGAGGATCGGGCTCCTATTCTCCTGCATCTCCTCAGTAGAGGGTATGGTTTGGGCAATACAGCCATCTTTAGCTAAGGACAGTTTTCAGAGAGATAATTCAGCTAAGAGCCATACTTTTCAGCAGCTGGGAGAATCTGACTCAGTTGTTTAAAGTGATCTGAGTGGCATATGATAATATCCACAATATTCATTAAGTTTATTGTTCATAGATACAACTTAGCATATAAAATGTGTTAACTGTCTCCAAATAAATCTATAAAGTAAAACTAATTTGGACCAAAATTATAGCTTCTTTTTTAGGAAACTGAAAAATCTCATTGTAAAATGTGTATTGATGAATAAGAACACAATATTATATAAGTCAACTTTGAAAAAGAAGAGCCAACTTGAATCATAAGATATAAAGACAGTATAAAACTAAACTTTGTGGTACAGATAAATAGACCAATGGATATGAATAGTTAGTTTGGAAATAGACCTGTGACTATATTGGAATATGGTATATAACAAAGGTGGGAAAGGTCAAATTGGTAAATAGAATTCAGCAAACTCGTGTTGAAAAGCAGGGCTGTATATAACCCATACACACTATAATAATCAAATGGAATTTAAAAGATTTGGAGACTCAAGTGTGAAAAGTAAAGTTATAAAATTGATCAAATAAAATAATTGAGAATATATTTGCAAATTCACAGTAAAGAAATACTCTCTTAAAAGATACAAGTTATATTGCAAAATTTTTTTGATTGACTCGACTGTTTTGAATTAGATATTACTTCCTATGAAGAATTTTATAAAAAAGGTTAACAGATGGATTACAGACATGAACAAATTATTTTCAGTGCCTAAAGCTAACAATAGCTTAATATCAGGATATAGAAACAATTTCTGCAAATAAATAATATAAAGTCAGGTAACCTAATGAAAAAGAAATATAAATACAATAGAAAAAACATACATAGACAGTTTACAGGGTTTATGATTAATACATAAATGAATGTAAAGAGATGCTCAGTTATATGACCAGAGAAATAAAAATTAAAACTAAGAAGTTGCGTGACTATCCTCATCAGAACAGAAAAAATCAGAAAACTGGGTAATGCAAAGTGCTATCATAATGTGGAAACACTGATGTATGGCCAAAGTAAAAGCTGGTACAGTCATTATGGAAAGAAATGTGTCATAATTAATTAAAAGAGGACTTTGTACACCCTATTATGTATTAGCAACAAACTTTAATTAAAAATATTCTATTCACTTCAATGTAAAAAAATTAAAATATTTAAGGATTATGTTAACACTAAGTTGTGCAAGGCTCCTATAATGATAACTATCAAATATTGCTTTAAAAAAATCAAAGAGGGGTTCCCAGGTGGTTCAGTCCTTAAGCATCTGCCTTCGGCTCAGGTCATGATTCCAGGGTTCTGGGGTCTAGCCCCTCATCTGAGCTCCCTGCTCAGCGGGAAGACTGCTTCTCCCTCTCCCATTCTCTCTGCTTGTGTTCGCTCTCTTCCTGTGTGTCTCTCTGTCAAACAAATAAATAAAATCTTTAAAAAAATTAAAATTAGAAAAATAAATAAATCAAAGAGATATATCATACTCATGAGTATAAAGACTCAAATTGTAAGATGCCAATTCTCAATGATCTATAAATTAAATAGACCCTTAGAAGGCATTTTAGCAGAAATGGACAAATTTTATTTTATTTTATTTTATTTTAAAGATTTTATTTATTTATTTGACAGGCAGAGATCACAAGTAGGGAGAGAGGCAGACAGAGAGAGAGAAGGGGAAGCAGGCTCTCTGCTGAGCAGAGAGCCTGATGTGGGGCTTGATCCCAGGTCCCTGGGATCATGACCTGAGTCCGAAGGCAGAGGCTTTAACCCACTGAGCCACCCAGGCACCGCATGAAATGGACAAATTTTAAAATGTGTATGGAAATGCAAAAGATCTAGAATAGTCAATATAATCTTGAAAAAAACGACTCACACTACCTGATCTCAAGATTTACTATAAAGCCCCAGTCAGTAACCAAAACTATATGTTATATGCAAAAAGATAGAAAAATGAATTAACGGAACATAATAGAGAGTACAGAATATACCACACTTATAAGGTTAGGTCATTCTCCTTAAAGGTACTAAAACAATTAAAAGAGGAAAAGAATAATTTTTTTTCTCAACAAATAGTGCTGGGCAACTGTATACATGGAAAAAAGTGAATCTTGATTCCTACGTTGCATCCTAAAAATGAATTTGAGATGAATTATGGGCCTAAATGTAACTGCTAAAATTCTAAACTTTCTCCAAGAAAAGATATTTTCAAAAACCTGGGGAAGGCAAAGATTTTTTTAAAATAGAACGCAAAAAGCATAAATCAAAAAAGATAAATTGTACTTCAGATTCAAAGTATTTGTACTTAGTCATAATTCAGAAAATAAAAAGAAATGAAAGTCAAATAACATCCTGGGAGAAAAATTTGTATTTTCTTTCTCTCCTCTTTCTCTCTCTCTCTCTCTCTCTCTCTCCCTCCCTCCCTCTCTCTCTCTGTCCTCCACAGCCCTCTGCATACAAACATGTTCCCCACATATACACATCTAATAAAGGTCTTGTATCCAGAATATGTAGAAAAAACTCCCACAAATCAACAATGTAAAGACAAATACTTCAAGTTATTTAAAAATGATGAAGCTTTGAGAGACTTCACAAAGGAAGATAATTGAATGGTTAATAAGCACACTAATTTAAATTAAAACAAAAATGAAACACTACTACACAACACTAGAACTGTTAAAAGTTAAAAGCCAGAAAGCACAAATGTGGGCAAAGATATGAAATAACTAGAATTCTCATGCATTACTGGTGTAGTGAAAAATGATAAAACCATTTAGGAAAATAGGCACTTTATAAAGTTATAGATACTCCTACTCTATGACCCATTAATTCTACTCCTAGATGTTTACTGAAAGGAAATGGAAAACACATGTCTTCATAAAAACCTATATGAAAATTACATAGCAGTTCTATTGATAAAAACAAAAAAATGCAAACAACATAAATGTTTATCAACAGCAGAATGGATAAACTGTGGTATATTCTTACAATGGCATACTTACTCAGAAATGGAAAGAAATGAACTCCCGCTACATACAGCAACTTAAGTGAATATCAAAAACAATAGAGTGGGGACGCCTGGGTGGCTCAGTTGGTTAAGCAGCTGCTTTCGGCTCAGGTCATGATCCCAGCGTCCTGGGATCGAGTCCCACATCGGGCTCCTTGCTTGGCGGGGAGCCTGCTTCTCCCTCTGCCTCTGCCTGCCATTCTGTCCGCCTGTGCTCGCTCTTTCTCCCTCTCTCTCTGACAAATAAATAAAAAAAAAAATCTTTAAAAAAAAAAAAAACAATAGAGTGAGTGAAAATACTGTATGATTGGATTTATGTTAAGTTCAAGAGAGAAAAAACTAACTTCTCTGTGGTAAAAGAAATCAGAACAGTTGTTGCTTCTGAGGATAAATTACTGGAAAGAGGTACAAAGGAATCATTTGCTAGTTATATTAGGCTGGGGTCACTGGAGAAACAGAATCAGCAGGATATCTATAACTGTATTTATCTATATCTAATATATAAAATCTTATACAAAATCTCTTTGTATATGTAAACAGAATTTATAATAGCCAGTGCAACCTTGAAAAACAACAAAGAAGAGTCATATTACCTGATTTCAAGATGTTCAGACTTGGCCTGAAACTTACACCATTGGCCCTTTGGTCTATCTATCTATAGAATTGAGAGAGAGAGAGAGAGAGAGAGAGAGAGAATGGGGGGGGGAGGGAGAGATGTATATACATATATATAAAGAGATTTTATAGATAGATTTATGTATTTATTATAAGAAATTATGTACCTTGGGGCGCCTGGGTGGCTCAGTGGGTTAAGCCTCTGCCTTCGGCTCAGGTCATGATTCCAGGGTCCTGGGATCGAGCCCCGCGTCGGGCTCTCTGCTCAGCGGGGAGCCTGCTTCCTTCTCTCTCTCTGCCTGCCTCTCTGCCTGCTTGTGATCTCTCTCTGTCAACTAACTAAATAAAATCTTTAAAAAAAAAAAAAAAAAAAAGAAATTATGTACCATTTATTATAAGGAATTGGCTCATTTGATTATGGAGGCTAAGAAGTCCCATGATTTGCAAGCTGGAGACCCAGGAGATCCTGGAGATCCTGGAGCTACCCTGGTGGTGTAGCTCCAGCCTGACTCTGAAGGCCTGAGAACCAGGAGAACCAATGGTATAGGTTCTAGTCTAAGTCTAAATGCCTGATAATCAAGACAGCTGATAGCGTAAGATCCAGTCTAGCTCTGAAGACCTGAAAACCAGAAGTGCCGATTGCATATGTTCCAGTCTTAAAACAAAAGACCTATGTTCCAGCTTCATGTGTCAAGCAGAGACGGTGAATTCTCCCTTCCTCCATTTTTGTTCTATCTAGGCCCTCAGTGGGTTAGATGATGCCTGAGAGGGCAATCTGGTATACTTAGTTTGCAGATTCACATGCTAATTTCATCAGAAACACCCTAGAAAACACACCCAGAAATAATGTTTAACCAAATATCTCCGTATCCTGTGGCCCAATCAAGTCAACACAGAAAATTAATCATCACAGTAGCCATCTGTAAAAAATCTAAATTGGATAGTGAAATTAGAAAATGAACAAAATGAACAAAGAGACTATCCATATAGAAATAAGCATATGAAAAGATGTTAAATATTATGAATCACTAGGAAAATTGTTAATGCCATGATATAATATCACTATACACCTATTAGAGTGATTAAAATAAAATACTGTACCAAGTGCTGACAAATATGCGGGGCAGCTGGATTTCTCATACATTTGCTGAGAATGGTACAGCCACTTGAAAAAAACCCGTCAATTTCTTATAAAGTTAAATATACACTTATATGACTCAACAATTCGGCTCTTGGCCATTTTTCTTAGAGAAATAAACTTAGGTTCACTCACAAACCTGCACACAAATGTTCACAGTAGTTTTATTGATTTTCAAACCTTGAGTCTTGTAGTTAAAGCCTCTTTAGCTAGCAGGAGGGTCCCTGTGTTGTTACCTTGTTTTTCATTGTTTTGTAACTGATCTCACCAAAACTGTAGTATCACTTTGTTATATCCCCCTTATTCTTGACTGACTCTTATTAAGTCTTAGTATTGATGGAGCTATTGTAATAGAAATAATAGATATGTGCTTTTGTACACTAATTGAAATAAAGTTCAGAAAGAAAATGTATATTTTTCATACCAATCACAAGTATAAAGTGGAAGCCAACTGTTTTTTATTTCATTTTTAAAAGTTTTCTACTGAGGTCTTTTGACAATACAATTGTATCGCTTAGCCGGGTACATCAAAAAGTGACTGACAAACAAACAAACAAACAACAAGTGACTGACATAAATGGTTTCTATTCTGAATTCAGCAATAGCCAACTTGCTTACTTAACAATAAGTCCATGCTTGTTACAGTGAGAAGAATTTGGGAAGAGGAATGTAAAGGAGAAGGGCAAAGATCTGAATTTGAAAAAGAATGATTTTTAGATTCTGTTTTCATGGGATTTTGTAGCCCATCATATGGGGATAGCTTTTTAAGTACAGTGATGGTTTTATGGCTTTATTTTGCCCTACTTAAATTCTTCTCACATCGAACATTAGGACAGTGTTTTCTCACAGGATTTCAAGCATCCTGTGGTTTGGGTTAAATCCCAGTTATTTTGAGGCTGCTTTGTTTTCCATCATGACATTTTCCCTTACTTCAGGGTTGAATCCTGATAAATTGGTACTTAATGATATTAAACATTAAGTAAAATAATATTTTATAAGCAAGAAGTGATTCTTCAACTGTTAAGTTCAGTCCCAGGTAGTTCAAATAGTAATTTTAGATGTGATCAATTATTTAATCCTATGTTCTTGAAATAATATATCTTGAATTTTCTTTATATTTATAATCACCCTTAAATTAGACTTAATGTATAATATTTTATATTAAAAATGGTTTTAATGAGAAGGTAGAGATCTTTTGTGACTTTGTAGTATATAAACATGAGATGAAAGGCCCTTTGAGGAATATTGTTGAGAAGACTAATACTTGTCACTGGTAAAATATAAATTTTGCAAAAAATAATCCAATATGACATTTCTAACATTCAATTAAGAGTTAAATAATATTCTTGGTAAATAAATGATGTTAAGCTGTTTAAAGTTTCATCAGTTGCCTTTAAGATTAATTTTCATCAAAATTGCTGTACTAAAAGATTTTCTTTTGTTGTACACACTCAAATCGCAAACCTCAATTTTAAAATCGGCTCTTATTTGCAAAAAATGCTTTGACATAGTGCATTTGTTCTGCCTGGGCAGCACTAAAGGATTGTGGTATCATTTTGAAGAAGGTTGTTTGACAGAGCCTGTTTGTTTATTTGGGGTAATGTGAGCTGCATTCAGAAAATGCCATATTTTGTTTCATGATTGTATACATTCTCTCCCATTGCTCCCAGGCAAGACTTGTAAGCAGAGAAGACACGGATTTAGACCTTTTTTCCATGACCAGTGGAAGTGCTTTGTCTGTGAAGAGAGAGAAAAAAAATCAGGCACACAGACACTCAGCGGGATCTTCAAGTAAGTTGTGGTTTCCTTCAGAATTAATTTAGAGATCACAAATGAATTGATGGAACATAATGCCAACAGCATTCTTTTATAGATAAGGGGTAGGATGCCAGCAACCAGAACTGCCTCAAAGTGTGTGTTTGAATTTTTTTTCTTTAAATGTCTTCTTTTGATATAAACCAGATTAAATTATTTGTAAAACTAACAGCATCAATTTTTTAAAATTATATTCTGTAACTCAGTGTTCTACTCCCTTACCAGCCATGAATTGTATTGAATCATATGATCATTTAATTCTAAAGGAACTTTTTGGCTAATGTAAATTGGATTGGATTTATATATCAAACTAGTGTATTTTGACCTTTTTTCATCGATTTAATTGTAGGTAACCTTAACTTTTAAAGGAAACTTTTAAAATAGCAGATTTTAGACACGAATACTACACTGTCAAAACCCTGCTTTAAATACTATTTCTGCTGAGTAGATGGCAGTTTATATTTATTAATGATGACTTTTTACACTTGTCAACTTGTCACACACATCTATTATCTTTAATATGATTTCAGTAAGAATTGCATTGCGGTTATTAACTCTGAAAAAAATAAACATTTGAAAATACTTGTATCTTGTGGTAATAGAGTCTAATTTTTTCAAAATCTTCATATACCCTAGAGGTTTTGAAATATCTGCTAAAATGTTTTGGTATATTAGTATAAAAGATGTTTTATTTGCTATCATATTTTTTTTAACTTTCCCCAAAGTATAGTGAACCTCAAAAGTCCACATATTAACTTACACTTTGCTATAAGTATTAAGGTTTTTTTGAAAAATGTTATTATTCATTTACTTTTTCTTTTTTTTTTTTTTTTGAGATTCTATTTATTTATTTGACAGAGAGGGAGAGACAGAGCACAACCAGGGGCAGAGGCCAGGAGAGGGAGAGGCAGGCTTCCCACTGAGTAGGGAGCCTGAGGTGGGGCTTGATCCTAGGACGCTAGGATCATGACCCAAGCCAAAGGCAGACATTTAACCAATTGAGCCACCCAGACACCCCACAAAGTTAATACTTGATTCAGTGTGAGAAATTAAAATTATCCGAATTGGTGCTCTATAGGTAAATGAAAACTTAAAAATGATTGTCTTTCACTTTTTATCCAGACATGTGGCATTATTAGAGTCTAGTCATTTAAATCCATTAATATATACAAGGTGATTTTGATAAATTTTAATTTGGTCTTGAAATAATGATTTTAATATATCTAATTTAAAAATATTTCCAAGCTTCAAAGTTCTTAGAATGTTTGAATTTTCTTTACTTGATTATAGAATCTGATCACAAAAGTTTGTTCTAGTCAATATGGTTAAGAAAGAAACATTTTATGTTTTAGGTTTATTCACTAATTATTGATCTAATATAAAATTTTTGCATTATTAATATAATTTGTTAATTATATCAACTTTCAAAATATATATTACATTCAGAAGTAATCAAACTGTGTTACACATAATAATAAATAATGTTATTTCCATTTTAAGAATTATATATTATGAACTCATATTATTTTGGAGCAGTGTATAAAACAAAGGACTTGCCTTGTCACATTACAGAATATCAAAGTTTCTATATATAATGTATCATCTGACTATTAAAATATCAATAGCTCAATAAATCAGCAACCATGCTAAAATGTACAAGCTTTATCTCTCACTTACATGACATCAAATTATAGATTTTAGAGAATACAAGATTATATGGAGTTAATTTTTTAAATAGTCTTATTTTCTTTTAAAATTTTAATTCTAGGATAGTTACCATACAGTTTTATGTTAGTTTCAGACATACAATATAGTGATTCAACAACACATTCTCTAAGGAACTGTAATATGGCTATCCTCACTGATTCCAAATGGTTGTCACTAAATGACATTATAACAAACACTACTAATCATTAAATCTGCTCACTAAGTGACATTTTAAGATAAACCATTTTAGAAAAATAGAGTTTTTATCCAATAAAAGAATGATTATGAATAAAATACCACTTACTGAATTATTATAGTTACTAGTTTATTACAACATCTATATAATATAATGGTAAAGTGTGGGCCCTGACATCAGTTTGTTTGAACTTGTACAATGACAATTTCCTCATCCTTAAAACAGGAATGCTAAGACAAGTACTATACCTACCTTGAGGAGTTGTTGTTGGGTTAAAATGTTGAGCGTTTAAAACAATATCTGGCACAAAACAGTACTTAATAGTCTTTATAATTGCCACTTACACACAGACATAAAGAAGAATAATTTGAGGTAAGATATTAAAGTCACTAGTATCGCGGTGCATGGCCTAACTAGCTCACCTTATAAGAAACCTACTCTTAATAGTTACTTAACTAAAGAACTTTGGGTAGCCTATTATCCACCGAAAACTTTAACCATCAATGTCCTTGGTTCCTAGGCCTCCATGGCCCTGGGCCAACCCTGTACAGCTTTGGTATTTTGAAAGCTCTTTTTCCTCCAGCTTTTTCTCTCTCTTAAAAAACTTGTCACCTTATTAAAACTAAAGTATTTCTTTTAGCTTTCCAAGCCAAATCTAGAGAGTAGTTTATGGACTGCAGCTATAAAACTCTTTTGACCTTTGAACTTTTCTAGATATTTCTCTTTCTCTACTGTTATAATATTTGTATCAGGTATTCTGTAGAATCAGATAAAGTCAGGTTTAAACTCTCAGTTCCTTTATCACACATAAGTTGTGTGACCTTAACTCTAAGAACAAGTTAACTCGGGAAAATGGATAATAATGCCTATCTCATTGAGTTTGGGTGAGGAAGAAATGAGTAAAAATATAAAGTATGTGATATATTGCCTAGAATATAATAAGTACTTATTTATATTATTTTTGTTGTATGTTTTATGTTGCTGTTGCATGATTTTAAACAACTTTAAAGTAGAATTGTCTGCCTTCTCTGTGTGTCAGATAACACCAGAACAGCATACTTTCAGCATCACTCCAGTCATCTCAAGCAAAACTGTCTTAGAGAACTTCCTAAGTTCTCTTCCTTTTCTTTTAGGTCTTTCTCCTTTCTTATAAAAGGCCAAGACAGTCTTCTGCTATATGGCCTTCTAATCTGAAAGTTAGAAGAGGTCACATTCTTATTTTTAAAATACCATTTACAAAATGAGTATGCAAATAAGTTCCTCATTTAGACAATATTTAGACAAAATATTTGATTTCCTTAAATGACTTTGGTTTTCTCAACTAATTTTTCCATTTGATACTTAAAGGATGCATAATAATAATAATAATAATAATAATAATAATTTTACTGCTATAACAATTTATAAGTTTACACATTTATTTTAATGAGCTTTTCTTATTTATACTAATTATTTTTCTTTGACAGCTAATATAAATAAGACTCAGAGTTTATTTACTCTGCCTTTGGCCCAAAAAATTTAGCAAGGAAAAGCCACAACTTGAACCTATGTTTTCTTATTCCAAAGCCAGTGCTATCTTTCTTCCATGCACTAACATATAATAGCTTAACTGTAACAATAGAACATAATTAATGTTGTTCTTACACATTTACTAAATGATCACTGCTCACTATATACCTAGTTTAGGTTCCCGGTTGCCTCCTCCCAATAATTTCTGCATGTTCTAGGACGTACTCCATTTCCAGAGTTAGCTAGGGATTGAGAATCTACAGTACTCCTGTAATTGTGCATAATCTGCCCAAAGTCAATTTTTTCTTTGAGTATATCTAAATTCTCTTGAATATAATGCCTCTTAATATGGTACTTAGTTTTTTGAGTATGGAAAAATGTATTTATTTTACAAGCAAAGCAGCTAATGTAGTTAAACTGCATGAGAAAGGCTTCTCAGAGGAAAAATATTTGATTTGTACCTGGAATGACATTTGGGATGTAAGTAAGGAAAGAAGAGAAGAAAGCCATCTTAACAAAAGCAAAGGATAAAATATGAATATATGTTTGTTGAACATTGAATAGTATGTCTGGACCAGAGCTTGTATACACTGAAGTAACGCAAACTAAGATTTAATTAAAGATGAAACCTAGTTTCAGGTAAGCTTGAAAGTAAAGTAGAATTTTGAAGGGCTTGGTCCCTCGCAGGGACGAAAATCTCTCTCAGTAGTACTAATCAGACTTCCTTTCAGATTTTATTGACCACAGCAGTATCATACTGATTTTTTTATGTTTATTGTTTATTCTCCTTCTCCCCTGCTAGCATGTGTGTTCCCGGAGGGCAGAGAATTTAATGTAGAATCCTAGGTACCTAGAACAGCTCCCTGGCATGCAAGCCCTGTAATATGTATGTAATGAATGAATTAATGGATGGATGACTGACTGACTGACTGACTGACCGACTGACTGGCTGACTGACTGACTGACTGAATGAATGAATGAATGAATACGCTTCACTGTGAAGCAGGAAATGCCAGATAAGTGCTAGGAAGAGAGTATTTGACATTTTACTACTCCATAGTGAGAGGCAGGCTGTTCTGACAAAGAAGGAGAATAAAAGATTAACTGTTTGGTAGACCTCAACAGTATCTGTCAAAGCTTCTAAGAGCACCTGATCTGTCCAGAATCCTGGTATGTACAATCTATCCAAACACTAAGGGTTCTCTTGCAAGTAAGTCTTTCAAACAACCGATCATGAGATTCAGATTCCCATGGATCCAACTGACTTGAAGAAAATCCTGTCATTTGTTCAATCAAAAATATTTATGAGTACTCTTGAAGTCTCAGTGCATCACACAGGTGAGAGAATGCTGAGCAACACCAGTCTATCTGGCCTTCAAGGAGTTTATGATTTATATAAACATATGCTGTAACAGTCTAGGTCCAATCAGAAGACAGCTATCATACAGTAATTTAAACGGAAAGTTTAAGTCTTATTATCTGTACTGAAGTATTATCCATTTCGGCTATGAAATATAAAGAAATATATGGTACCCTAGGGCTGAGGGAGAGCACCCAAGGAAGGACAAACTTGGAAGGGGTTCAGACTTCCTTGGAGAAGGTGTGGTTCAGCCACCAGATAGCAGACAAGTCCCCTGGTTTGGCTAGACCAAAGCTGGTCTGAAGTTACTGGGCAAACAATAGGCAATTCTCTGGAATAGAGGAGGGGGAGTAAGTAATGAGCAATTGGTAGCATAGGCATGCAAGGAGAATGGTTCTGATAAGGCAGAAGGTGGTTTCCCTTTGATTTCCCTGTGGAGAGGATAGCATGCAGATTATTGCTCAGATGAAGCTGGGGGCTTGTAGAGGAATCATGTTCTGGGACAGTGGCTCAGGAAGGCTGCATCAGAGGTCCTGAACCCACAAGGCCAACTCCATCCCCATCTATGCCAGAAATTACAAAACCCTTCTTCTAGCAGTGTTCCTTCAGCACCCTCTATTGAGAAAGCGTAACATTTTTTCTCACTTTAAAGGAGAAATGCTTAAATTCTTTTATCACAAAACATAATGAAAGGTATATTTATTGCTTATAAATTGATAACAGACATATATGCATGCACTAAATTACTACTTGCTGAGTATAATAACTTATATTGGTATATGAATTATCTATATTTTATTAATTATAGGATATAAATTATTATATATAATTATATATGTACACATATATTTATATATGCAAATGTATCATATATAATTATGTGAATTTTATATATTTTATATATATATAAAATATCTTTACAAAAGTAAATTGGACTCACTGTTCTTCTCTTCAAAAAAATCACAGCTTGGACCAAATTAAGGCCTAGTATTATTTTACTCATGGCATCTTAGGCTGGGAAATATGCTTGGGTGAGGAAAATTGTAAAAAATTTTCACAATTGAGAAGAATTGACGAAAAGCATAAGAAGACCTCAAATTGTTAAGAGAATGTCATTCCATCATTCTTTTTTGCTTTCTGCTAAATTTTAGAGGCTACTTCCAGCCTGTAAAACTATGTCATTAACTAGGGAAAATAATTAACTAAGGAATGACTTTATTTTTTTTTAAGATTTTTTATTTATTTGTGAGAGAGAGAGACAGAGAGAGAGAGAGAGAGAGAGACCATGGGGGAGGGACAGAGGGAGAGAATCTTGAAGCAGACTCCCTGCTATGGGGCAGAGCCCCATGTGGGGCTCCATCTCACCACCCATGAGATCACAAGCAGAGTAGAAACCAAGAGTCTGACACTTAACCGACAGAGCCACCCAGGCATCCCAGGAATGACTTTAATAAAGTGTAGCATAGCCCTTGCTAAACTAGAAGGATGAAGTCCAGAGTAAAAAATAATTAATATGCCAGTTGCATTTTTTTTAAAGATTTTATTTATTTATTTGACAGACAGAGATCGAAAGCAGGCAGAGAGAGAGAGAGGGAAGCAGGTTCCCTGCTGAGCAGAGAGCCCGATGCGGGGCTCGAAGGCAGAGGCTTTAACCCACTGAGCCACCCAGGCGCCCCTGCCAGTTGCATTTTTAAACACAGTGAGAGAAAGTGTGGCATTGATGAGTATATGTTAAGAGACAGGGAAACAGACTTCTAATCCTGTCATGGCTCCTTACCAGATTGTGACCTTAGTTAAATCCTTTATAACTCCTTTGTAAATCTAGTAGGTAAAAGGCAGCCTGGAATAAAGGAAAGAAATTTGGAGTAGGCCAGATCTGAATCTGAATTCCATTTCTCACACTTTTGTTTTTGTGAGCTTGGATGAGATATTTCAGGTTCTGTTTGTCCATTTAGAAAATATCATGAAAAATTAGACAAATATATTCTTATTTATTTTTGCCCTCACGTGAAAAAAGATGGAAAAAGAAAAAACAAATATAAAGGAGACCCAAGAGTCCTGATAGCTTTAGAATTCCATAATTCCACAAATAGAATGATAAAACTTTGTGACAATTTCCCAATTAAAAAACAACAAAACCTATTATTTCTGGTATTTTATAGTATGAAAATCATGTTTGTAACTGAAAATTTTCTCCACACCATAACATTTATGACACTGATTTCAAATGTTTTCAAATTGTCCCTATTAGTTTAGCTAAGTATACTCAACTGAGATGGGAAAAAAATGTTTTCCTTTGAATGTTTTCCAAAAAAGATCAGAAAACCCCATCATTTATAAGAAATGACAGCTATTTCATAAAGTCAAGTTGAATCTTAAAAAGCTAGAAGTGATTCTGAAACTCAACATGCCTATTGTAAAAATTTGGCTTAAGGATATTGTGCTATAAATACTTAGAGGTGGGTATCTTGATGTCCTACTACCTTTTTTTATTAATGTGAGAAAAGACAAAAAAAAAATTCCTAATAAGGACCCAGTCAGCATTTCATAGGGTGTACTTGGAAATGATCTTTAGCTTAATCCTTAGCTAGATGTTTACTTTTTAGGAAGAAGTTGTTTGTAAATTTAATATTGAAGACACTAAAGAGGAAACTAGGTATAGACATACAGCTACAAGATAATTTAATGAATAGGTTATCCTGAAAGTAATTAATAAAATCTATGATGTTTTGTACCAATGTAAAATGTTATGATAGGAAAAACAAAGGAATAATATGTTAGGCAGCTGTCCTTTATAGGAAAAATTTCAGTTTTTTCATTTATAAGACTTTGTGAAGGGTGGCCTTGCTTTTAAATCTGATTGTTTTCATGCAGAATATGAGAGAACCAGGGCTATAGTCCCTTCTGAAGTATGTTTTGAAGATAACTCTAGTATATTTATAGTCCAGAACTAGAAGGAAAGAGAGGCAGTATCTTTTTTAAGGGTTCTGTTTTTGAAGATGAGGTTAATATTAATAATATTTTATTTTAACTTTGAATGAATTGTACCTTGGAAGTGATTTGTGGCAGTCTTAGTCAATGAACATTTATTGAGTACTTAATATATATTAGGTAGGATGCTATTTTATAGGTATAATTTCAAATTTAATTTAATTCAAATTAAATATCAAAATTCTGAACTTTTTAAAAATGCAGGTCAGCCTCTCTACCTTAGAATTATAGTTAATATAGCAAATGTTTTAAAAAATGTAGGTTAAATTCCACATATGAATAAAATCATGTGGTATTTGTCTTTCTCTGACTGACTGATTTCACTTAGCATAATACTCTCTAGCTCCATCCACATCATTGCAAATGGCAAGGTTTCATTCTTTTTTATGGCTGAGTAATATTCCATTGTAGTATATACCACATCTTCTTTAATTAGCATTTTGACGTCTTTGACAGCTCTGCTATTTCCTACTGATCCTTTAAATTGTGTCACTTAAATTTACAAATCAGTGGATTTTCTCACTGGATGTCTAGAAATGTTTTACATATAACTTATATTCTGTCACATAGAGCAGTCAAAGGTGAGTAAAAGTTACATTTAATCATGTACATATTTGTATTTTTTTCAGCATAAGCTGAAACTATACATAAAAAGAATAAATTGAGTTTTGGTTCAATTGTCCATTAATTAGCACATTGGTTTTACTTGTACCTGGCCTTTTAAAAAATCTAGTTATGTCATTCTGATATATTTCTTCATATACTATCTTGAAAAAAAAACATGTAGTCTCTTGTATTCCATATCAAATTTTGCTAAGTTCAAAGGAGACACTACTCATTAATATTACTTTATTAACATATGTGTTCATGTAAAGCCAAAATCAACTCAAATATGGGAGTATTCTTTGAACAACTTCAAAACTTCTGGTAACAACTCATCTACAATGCCTTGAGGGGTAAACAGAGAGTAGCATAAGTAAAGGGTAAGAAAGTCTGAAAAAAAACTTTCAGTAATTCTTAAATTTAAAAAGCATGTTAGGGTTTAATGAAATCATATAAAAATATAGGCGGGCATAGATATGGATACACCTATAGAAATATCTTTCTCATATTTCCTCACTTACAGAAATTGAAGACCATATTGTTTTTCATTGATACATTTTATTCGTTTTTAGTTTCATAGGCCTTATTTCCAGGTAATGGACAGTTCTTTCCATTCCAAGGCATAAAAAACCAGATATGCATCTCACATTGCCTATCTAATACTCATAATAATTTTGAGAAGAAAAAGTAATATGACTGTGCTCAAGCAAAAAATTTTGTTAGGCTAAATGCATAATAAAGAGCCGTTAAATATATGCACTTTTAATTATCTGCTATACAAAATGGCATAAGTGATAGTGTTCTATCTACAAAATCTTCTAATAAAATAATTCAATGATACCACTGTCTATGCTGATTATTGCAAAAATTCATTGTAAAAGAACTAAAAACTGTAATATTGTCCATTTAAATTATTCAAACTTCCATCCCACTATAGATGATATATATTTTCCGGATAAAAAGAAGGTGAAGATAAGACTTTATAAACAATTATGACCAAGTTGAACTTTTTTGGTTCTATATACGAAATCTGGCTTTGCTTATCTTCTTCTTCTTCTTCTTCTTCTTTTTTTTAAAATATGAAGTGTTTGCTTTAAAGTAATATGTCAATAAAGAAGCTAGAGCTATATAACATAGAATTTTTAAAAATTTTTGTTCAGCAAGAGTTGGTCTCTAACGATGTAAAGTTGTAAATTTTAAGGCCCTTTTTATTATTGCTTAAACCATTAACTCTGACTTTTCTTGGTCACAAGTTTTTTGACAGAAGCCTTAAAAATACAAATTTGATAGGTCTTTTTTTTTGTTCCTGAACTTTGACAATTAATCAAACACTTCAACACTTTAACTCTTAAAACATTCCCCACAACCTGAACTAGATAATTAAACTCAATTATACCAAGACCATATTTACATGGTTGGTGATCATCTAATACATATGTATTAAAAGTCTGGTACAAAGTAGGCACATAATAAATAACTGTTGATTTAATGTCCTTCAACAGCTTGATACTGAGTATTTCCAAACCTAAGACAATTTAATGAAACAGTCAACAATGATTCCACAGTTACACAGTTAGTAACCACAGAACAGTGTTTACAGATATAAAACAGTAGTTTCACCAGTATCTGACATTATCCAGAGAATGACAAATTTCAACTCTACTTGTGTGAGAAAACTAGTTGTACATATGTCAATTACATTTATTTGTTGTAAAAAAACAAATAAAAAATACATTTTTAATATTTTTGAGGACAGGATCCATGTATGCTCTATTGATATTAGATTAAAGCATCATGTTTCTAACTGTAGTATTCTAGTTCTTATGCTTTTCCTTCATGTTCATTTCCTTTTTTAAAACAAAATGTGATACTCTGAATTTTGGGGGGGGGGTTGTTATTGTTGTTGCTTTCAAACCAATTTCTTACACTAGCTAAATTGGTGAGTAAATAAATGGGTATGGTCAAATGTGAAATGCATTTGTCAAATGAATGAAACTGAAGTGCCATAATACAATAAATCCTCAGGCTAGTGATGTTTATTGTTGCCAAATGTCTCCCTGCTAAGAACTAATAAGCATGAAAAGGGATAATGAAAGTTTCCATGAAAAGTTTTTGGGAAATCTATCCACAAGTCTTCACTATCTGGGAATGTGGAAATAAGTATTTGTTTTATACAAGTTCCATATGAGGACTGTAAAGATGAAATTATTAGAATAGAGTAAAATGGAAAGCAGCTACAGTGTGATAGTTACTAATATGATTTGGCACATGGAAGAAAATTGACAGGGAAGGTCCACCGTAAGACAGAAGAGAACAGTGTGTGCTATAAAGTGGGCACTAAATAAAGATATGTTGAATGACTGTGTAAATAAAAGGACAACTTTAAGATTTATTTATTTATTTGAGAGAGAGTGAGAGAGCTCTGTAAGGGGGCAGGGTGGAAGGGCAGAGGGAGAGGGAGAGAATCCAAGCAGACTCCCTGCTGAGTGCCAAGCCCTAGGTGGGGCTGGATCCCAGGACCCTGAGATTATGATCTGAGCCAAAATCACGAGTTGGACACTTAACCATTTGAGCAACCCGGGTGCCCCTAAAATGAAGATTTTAAATTAAAGCTTTCAAAGACCCCAAGTGATCTCAAAAATCTGATTTAGGTTTTAAATATTTAAATTCCAAAGGATAACTGCTTACTGATAAACATTTGAAGATTTACTTAAAATGCATTTTTTAAAAAGATTTTATTTATTTGATAGAGAGATCACAAGTAGGCAGAGAGGCAGGCAGAGAGAGAGAGGAGGAAGCAGGCTCCTCACCAAGCAGAGAGCCTGATGCAGGACTCAATCCCAGGACACTGAGATCATGACCGGAGCCAAAGGCAGAGGTTGTAACCCACTGAGGCCCCCAGGCACCCCTAAAATGCGTATTCTTGCTAAAAGTTTACTTTGGCTAAATTAATTAACATGAAAAAGTGGGGGGTAAGACAAGGTTATTAGAAATTAAAATACAGTGTTACATAAGAACTAGGTTATTTCAAAGGAGTATACATATCAATTAAGGGTAGAAATTACTCTCAATTATTAGCATCATTTATGCCATTGTTCTTTAATTACAAAGAACCATGGACACTTGGTTGTAAATATAATAAAATTGAATAGAGTCCTGAAAAGAACAATAAAAAAAAAAACTATTAAAGGAGATGGGAATAGACCTTACCTGAATTGACAAGAGTCAATTTGTCCCTTGTCATATGTCCAATCATATGTCCCTTGTTAATATGATAAGGGACATATGATCTGATTTTTAGAAGAAACAGTGTGCAGTAGAAAGTGGATAGCTGGGTAGCTTTTAGATTGTTAAGTCCTCAATGAGTTACAATTTTTATTTCCTAGTCAGTTTAGAAATTTAAACACTCAATAAGTATCTACTAGTGTAGTAGGAAGCCATAAAATTGCATTAATCGAAGTTACATAGAATAGTTACAATGGAAAGAAGAGTTTTAGTTAATTTAAAGGCCACATGTCAGAAAGCAAACCCAGTTCTGAAAAAAAATCACAATATCTATTTGTATTTTACAACCAAAAATAAATCACTCAAAAACATTCCTCTAGAAAAAAAATAATATTGAACAATATTAGTATGAGAACCACAGAAGTTATAGAAATAAGACAATATTTTTAGCACCACATTTTATCCATCTTTGTCTGTATAGAGACAGCCACAAGGTATCTTCAAGAAGAAATCAACACAATAGTGTGTTACAAATAGTAAAACCTGGCAGACAGTGCGTACAATAAGGAGGCCTTAAAAATTCTAGATCAAATATGAAGCATAGCTAATATAAAATTAAGAAATAGGCAAAATACAAAAGTAAAAATCTATACAGTATCTATTAAAATAAAATTCCTCACTCTATTTGATATGTACTAGCTTCTATGCTCATTAAGTATTGTTTTTCAATAAATACATGTAGCCAAGGCAAATTATATGTGTCTGATTTAGAAATAGTAGGCATCATGATTTTTACCAATAATAACAAATACTGTGGTTATTTTCTATCAAATGTACCAGACCTAACTGATTTTCTTTGTGACATATGTGTCACTTAAATATTGGGTAAGATGAATAATTGTAAATGTCCTTGTCCAATTGAAATACTGAGAAACAGAAATTTTATTAATAGTTTTACAAGTTATAGAAAAAAATTATAGTCACTGAAAAAGCTTGAAAACAATTTGAGAGACAAGCAAAATCACCATGATTTATTGAGGAAATCTGAATATAATACAGAAAACTTGTTATTTGTTTTGTTTTCATTCTCAGCATTAGACTTTAAACTAACTGAAGTTGACTCTAAGTGGTCATTATAATTCAAGGTTGGACATAGCAATGACCTTAAGAAGCCTCTGTTATTTGAACACTGTGATAACTACTTCAACCTCAAACTTACCCAGTGAAACTCATTCATAGCACTTAAAGTGATGTAAACGCTTTGCTGCTAAAAATTTGTTCTGGTCACTTTCATTAAAATGCTGAATTTTTTTTTCTCCATGCTTTACTTGTGCTGTATCTGCTGTTAAGCAGTACAATATGGGAAGGACTTTGAAAGGATTTCTATATCCAGATACACAGTGTTGGGTGTATTGATGAAAATCCAATGACGTATTACTATACATCATGAAATTTCTATTTTGACCGGTTTAATGAAGTTTTTTTTATACATACCAGAAGAGTCATTCAAAGCATTTTACATATTAAATTACTTATCAAAACACGGCATATATAGACCTTGACATTTGTTAAAGAACCAAGGATTTAACCAAAAAAAATTTTTAAAGGACCAGAACAAATCTTTAGCAGAACACAGATTATGTGGCAAAGAAGTGACTTATTGGAAGATAGAGTATACTTATCAAGACATACTTTCAGCATATATGTAAGAAATGGATTGGATAATTTGTATGATCACCTGCAAATATGCAGCAGACTGTTGTTAAAGAAACATAAAATCTATAACAATAATGTTGCAGGAAAGAGACAAAAACTGTAAAAGTCCTTTAGTCATTTTTTTTATTCCAGGAGCCCATCAGTAGGTCTAGCTCTAATGTCAATTTTTTGAGGCAAGATTCTCTTGCTATTGTATTTTCATGGGGGTAAGTAATTTTAGAATGATTAGACATTGACTGTATTAAATTGCTTCTTTATTTTCTTTTTTTCCATTTCTAGAGTAGTTACAGGACAAGGTAATAATAGCTTTACAATAAATGCCAATATGTGGTTCCTTTATAAACGTGTTGTTTTACTCCTTGATTTATGTTCCATGTATTTGGTGGTTCAAGAATTTATATGACAACACAAAGAGTCTCACTAAATGCAATGCGAGAATAAGCTATATTGATTATTGCCCAAATTATTTTTGTACAAGTAACAAAAAAAATAAAATGAAAGCTTTTAATCTCATCAAAATGTATTTTTTAAAATTATATGTATGCATAAGTATTTATGTAATTTTAAAGACTAATTTCCTATAGCATTTTCATTCCACTGAAAATATACTTCAAAATTACTATCCAAGTGTTTTAAAATATCACACAATATGTATGTGATAAATTATTTGCTGAAGGGGGTACAAAAAACAATGAAAAATTTATAAGCTGCCCTTTAAATGCCCTTTAAATATAGGGTTACATTGTAGAAAAGTACAAAAAGGCTTGAAGACTCATCAACAGCTTCAAAATAACAGAGACAGCAGAGCAATAATAGGAAGAAAACTTGTACCATACAGTAAATTTGTAGCCAAATGAAAAATCCTCTAGAATGCAGAAACACTGTTAAGAATGAGGATTTGGTAAAAGCCATGTTTTAATGCAATTCAATTTATTTCATTTTGATATAATTATTTTAAAAGTGTATGAAATTATAAATATTCCAATACTTTGTACAGAAAGTGTCTCCCTCCTTACATATTATTTGCCATCTTTGATAAAAAGCTTATATTAAGAGTAAAGGCATTAAATAATACATCTTTATACTATTAAGATAACTTTCATAGAAAATATTAACCAATAATGGACTATATGATTGGATTATATTTTAAAATGCATACTTGTACATATTATCTTGGTTAATGCTTGCAAGGAACTTGATTTAGCTTTCTCTATTGGAAGAAAACATTTGTGTCAGCCATTTGTAGAAATCTGCTTACTTTTTTTGTTTTTGTCTTAAATAAATATACCTGAGGTCTAAATGTGTCCCAGTAGCTCTTCAGTTCTCAGACCTCCCTGAGGTCTTCAACCTCAGCTTTCTCCCCAAATCATGTGTTTTCTGCATACATACTTACTACCCAGGAAAGAGTTTATTCATTAAAGAATTTTTACTGCTGGGGCAATGTGAGGGTTTGCTTTTACTGTTCTTGTTTTCCAAAATAGAACAAGAAGACTTTCCATTCTGTTATTTGGGGAAAAAAATACATTTTCCATCTGTAATAGCAGGTAGAAAGATGATAAGTTTTTAGGAGACTTTCTTACATTTTTTTAGGCCACTATTTTATCATTAGGAAATTCTTTAAAAAATGGAAATTCTTGCTTTTCTGAATTAGTAATATTCCTGTTGCTTGAAAAAGTTCACGCGGTTTTGCAAAGTACTCTGCCTGATTACAGGGAGTAGCTTCATGCAGGCTAGCTCTGGCCAGCACTTGGAAGCCAAGTTTACCTGGCATAGTCTTCATCCCTCTGTCTTTGACTGCCTATAAGTGCCAGCTATGAAAGTCTCTAAACTTCTGAGCTATGTTCTGTCTCTAACTCCATTACAGAGTTAAGCCTGGATCCCTAGATATTACTCTCTGTCTAGCATACCCCCTCTTAAGTCGATAGCTTTTCCCCCTGCCTTTCACTATATTCTTTTTGTAGACTAAAAATAAAATATGCTACCTTTATAGAAGTGCATTAACTACCTTGCCTTTGTTTTCACAGTTTTGGTATAAAAATCCAAAAAGAAGTATAGTGTTTTTTTTTAATTAACATATTTACCCCAGAGGTACAGATCTGTGAATCATCAGTCTTAACACGATTCACAGCACTCACCATAGCACATACCTTCAAAGAAGTACAGTTTTAAAAGGGCTTTTTAAATATAAAATGGGTTTTACAATCAATATTTACCATCATGCTGCACCAAATTTGAAGTTAAGGCAAATTTCTACAAATGATCTAATGTTTCCTAACCTTTCTATTTAGACATTTTTAAAAAATATTTTAAGTTTTAGTTGGAAAAGCAGTAATTTTTTTTAAAAAAATTATATATTTCCCCTCCTAAACTTATTTAAAGCACAGTAGCATCGCAATGGAGAGTAATGTGGTTTGAAGCTTTGCCTCATGACAGTACTATAGGAGCTCTGAAATTCCTCACTCTGCTGCTTTCCAAACCCTTTCCCCACACACCCAGCCCTGTGCTTGTTTAATCCTCAGGAGATTTAAAGCAGATGATCATAATTCTTTATTAGCATTTTTAATATGGCATCTTGGGATCTTGTTGAGTAAAACATTCTTAATCCACCATCCTATTCTTTCAACAACTATTTATTTATAGACTCTAACAATTTTTTATATAATTTTTTCTGGATAAGTTCTAAATTGTTGACTATAATAATTTCTTCCATTTTATAGCACTTGTTTACAAAGCACTCTCATAGGTCTTACCACAATTGCAATATAATCAGAAAGTCAGTACCCTTCATAATAACTGTGCAATGCACAGATTGTTTTCTTCATTTATAAAACTAAGCCTTAGAAAGGTTGTAACCTGTTTGGAGTCACAGAACTGGGTTTTATGCAGCCAGACTAGAACCCATGACTATCTTTAGATTCTAGATATAATGTGTTTTCTGTTTTACCAAGAATTCTTTTTTCTGAAGAAGTCCTTAATTCAAAAGAACTATTTCTAAAACTAATCATAACATACTCATTTATGAAAGCACAGTGATAAAAATTTAAACTATGAAAATATAAACAAATTTAGATATCTAAAACTAGGAAGATATATAATCTCAGTCTTGAGATACCAGTCTTGATTTGTAGGTAGAAGAAAACATATCTATTTTTTTCAATCATTTCCTTTTATTTGAACAAAATGTATTTTATACCAAACTTTGATAATTTTGCAAACAATAAGGAAACTCAGTATGCTTTTTAAAAAAAATTCACCATATAGTTCTAAAATGTGTGTTGTTGACAAATATATTTCTTACTTTAAAATGTAATTCTACTTGAATCAAGTTAAGTGAACGTGTCCATTTAATATCACTGTCTAGGTTTTTCAGTTAAGGGAATATTTGCACCCGTGATAACAAATACAAGACCTTCTAAGAAAGAACGTATATCATTCCGTGACTATCCCGTACAACTCAGTGGTGGATGGGGAAGTGGCAAAAAGAAGGCGAAAACTTCAAACTAATTCTTCAAGCTTCAGCATTCAAAACATATGGCACACGGTTTTCTCAAGAGATCTCTGGATATCTGGTCATGTTACCAATTGAACACAAGGTTTTAGAGTACTGCATTTAATTTGTATTATTATACATATTCCACAATTTTGTTTGCTGATGGAGTTATCTGATTTCCAATCTATAAAATACAGTTTTGCTATGGTCCCTTTGTTTACGAGGAATGGCCTCCAGAATTAATACTTAAAATATTTGAATGGAATTTGCATATCCAATTTCTTCTTTTATTTAAAGATTTTATGACATATGTATTAAAGATGGTTTTTGTTACCAGTAATAAGTTGTAATACCATACACATATTGTAAGAGAATATAACTATAGTTTATTGACACTGTCCATAGTATTAGTGAATAATTAATACATTGATAAATTTTTATTTGACCAGATTATTATCATTGGATATTTCAAAGATAAATTGATATATAAAATATTTAGAGTAGACAATGAAAATGGCCTTCATTTTTTTTTTTTTTTTTACTTTAAGTCATCTTAGAGTTAAGGAAATATACTTTCTGTTTAAACTAGAATGAAATATCAGTTTAAATATTTATGTTATGTATTCTATCATTTTAATTTTAGGTAAGGTGCCTCAAAATTTATTTAAAAAATCTTTTCGAAGCTCCATCTTAGAATTTTATAATATTAATCTATTTTAGTTATAGACCAGTTTTATTAAATTCTTACTATTTTGTGGTTAATATGCTGTGATGTCTTAGTAAATACAATGTGCAAAATACTGTATTTACCTCTCCTGCGCCTTAGGATTTTTATTTTCCTGAGTCTGGAGCTATTTTCACTAAGCTAGGTTCTCCAGTGACTTCCCAGTGTGTTGCTGTGTAATAGGATCCACTAAACTTTGGTTTTTTTCCCTTTGATTTTCCTACTCACTACTGAAGTATTTAATCTAAAAATGACTAAGCAGATTTAGAGATGTATTTATTTGGTTCATGCCCCCTATCGACTTTTAGAGCTCTATTGCATTTCAGACCTATAAATCTCTTTTAACTTGATTGAGATAGAAATATTAATGAACCTTGAGCTGTCAGTCAAAGGAAACAGAGATTCATATGTTGTGGCCTAGAAATTGAGCTTCGGAGCATAAGCTCCATGTGTAGTTGCTTTATGAACATGCTGTTATGTCATCCTTTTCCTAAGAGCATCCGCAGACCAGCAAAACGTAATGATGGAAAATGTTTTATCTCAACTTATTGTGAACCCTGCAAGAGAAAACCACATCAGAGCTGAAACTGATGGGGTTTTATGGTTCATATGTTCAAATCAATGAAATGGAAAGGTTAGTATGAAAAGTGAAATGTTTGTGATTAAACTGTTTTAGTGCCTAAAAACAATTTAGTCTATAGTTTCCTTATTCTGTGATTTGTGTAATTGTTTCATGATATTAATTCTGAGGAAGATGATGGGTGCTGATGCTTCTTCAATTTGTGGGTGATGATTGATGAAGATGTCAATAAAATAGTTTCCTAATTATGGTGTTAAATTGGAAGTTCTTTGTAGTTTTGTTTATTGTGTCTGGCCTTAAAATGTTCATTTGCAAAATCAGAGTTCAAGCATCATTTTTAACATTAAATTATTTGCATTTGTGAAGAGACATTAAGGCAAATATTTGTCTTTTAAGATTTGGGAAGGCAAAAATATGAGCCTATATTGTTGCTTAGCTGACTGAATTTTGGATTGATAGTGATGGACCCAGGCAATGTTACTATTCAAATGCACAACCCCAAATGACATTTTGTCTTTCCTGAACCCTTCCCAAATCAATTCTCACCTTCCTACCTGTCCCTTACCCCAGTGCTATCACTATCACCAGGCATTTCCAGTGAGAATGGCAACGTGAATCCCTGATCACAAAAAGACTGGTAGAAGTGTTGGGCAATGTTTGGAGATTCCAGAACGTTTTGATATGAGAGTTAACTACATTGGTTTATGGAGGTATCATCTTCCCAAGGTCCAGTCTGCCAACATCTTTGTGCATATAGTGCATTATAGGAGAGTTCATTAGGTATTTTGAGAAGCATTCCAAAGCCTAATTTCTTGTTGTGCTCATAAATTAATTAAAGGTACAACCACCACATTAAAAAACAGAAAAGTCAGAATAGTATAACAAAAGCCAAAGCACTGTTAAAGGCAACGTTCTGCCTTAAAGGCAAAGGGGAGAATACACAAAGATTCCTGGAAATTAGTTTTGAGTTTTTCTCTTTTGGAGAAAACAATGGATAATGTGTTTTAGCCAGAAAGAATAAGTTGGAAGGCACAGACAGGGATTAAAAGGTTTTTACATGAAAATTGCAAATGAACAATAAATAGTGGTGTTTTAAGAGATCTCTGTCTAATTTTAAATCCTCACATCATCAACATAAGCAGCTTTGGATGTTCCATGTTGTGATTATGCTGTTATTGAATTGGCCATTGTCATGATTTTCTCTTGGTTGCTTGTAATTTACTCATATTCTCTCATTTTTCTCAAAATCTAGGTAACATTGAGCCAAAGTTCAGACTAATAAAATTAAATACGTAGGGTATATTTTAACAATATCTTACTGGTAGTATGCTATAGTTGAAGGAGCTATAATAAGTTTCTTTAAAAAGAGAAACATTTTTGCTTATTTTTTGAAAAGAAAAATAAGTTGGTAAGGTCCCCCCTTATTATTTCCTTTATTACCATATTTTCTACCAAATGCAGCTTCTATCATCTTTAAGGCCCAGAAAATAATTCACCATCTGAATTTAAGGTTTACATGACTCTATTAGGAGAAAGTGAGTAATCCAGTGAATACTCTAACTTAGGGGAAGAAGAACCCCTTCTCATTCTTTGGAATAATGGTTGCCAGGGCTAATTTCTAACTCATCACAAAAAGGAGAGGTAATTCTGTCTTTCCCCTACGGAATGAAATCCATTATCTACCATGATATCTTTGCTTACCCAGATGCAGCTGTTTTTGTCACTGATGGCTGTGAGATTCAGAGAAAGCCTCTTTCCAGAAGCTAAAGAACTGTATTCTAGACCTATGGTATCTACAACCTTAGCCACTAGCCACATGTAAGCTACCTGGTACTTTAAATACAGTTAGTCTGAATTAAGAGATGATGTAAATATAAAACGCACAGTGGATTTCGAGCATTTAGTATGAAAAGAGAATGCAAAATTGCCCAATAATTTTATATTGATTGTGTTAAAATAACAGTATTTTGGCTTAAATAAAATATATTACTGATTTTTTTTGTATTTTTTAAGATGTAAGTACTAGAAAAATTTGTAATTACATGTATATTGAACATAGTATTTATATTGGATAGAACTGATCTGGAGGCTCTTCTCTGAGGTAACTTAGGTAGGGTGTTATTGATGCAGAAAATAATTGGTGAGATGGTAGATAAAATATAGTGACCCCAGAAAACAGGGCACAAAATTTCTAGTTTGTAAGAAAAGAAAACTTTGATTCTGCTAAACATAATGAATATTATGAAATAAAAAGGAAAAATAACCTCACTTGTGGTTCTAGACTTTAAGATAGTAAAATTAAATTTAATTCAGTTAAAATTAACATATATATATATATGTTCATTTTGTTTTTATTTGTTTTTAATAAGAGACCATCTTATAAAGTCAAGTCAAAGTCTTTTATGTTACTGGTGGCAAGCACTCACCTTGTAGTCTATGTTATCTCAGGTTGTACATATGTACAGCTGTTAATTTTCAAACGGCATGATTTGATCTGTGACATAAATAAGGTCTTTTAATGGGAAC